>NC_091119.1:15440391-15710391 GCF_040183065.1 Periplaneta americana
TCTCTATCCTGAGTATGATTAATATCCAGTCCCGACCATCATATCCCACCTCCCTCAAATACATTTTAACATTATCCTTCCATCTACGTCTCGGCGTTTCCAAAGGTCTTTTTCTCTCAGGTCTTCAGACTAAAATTCTACACCCATTTCTGGATTTACCCATACGTGCTACATGCTCTGCCCATCTCAAACGTCTGGATTTAATGTTCCTAATTATGTTAGGTCTAGTTCGAGTCCTCATGGGGGAAGAAATTTTCTCATGAAATTTCGGTCAGTGTATGGGACCGGTGCCCACCCAGCATCGTGATGCACTTGGGGAGCTACGATAGGTAGCGAAATCCGGTTGCGAATACCAGCTATAACGGCTGGGGGGATCATCGTGCTAACCACACGATACCTCCATTCTGGTTGGATGATCGTCCACCTCTGCTTCGGCATGTGGGCGTGAGGCCAGCAGCCGGCTGGTCGATCTAGGCCCTTCACGGGCTGTAGCGCCACGAATTATTAATTATGTTAGGTGAAGAATATAATGCGAGCAGGTCTGCGTTGTGTAACTTTCTCCATTCTCCTGTAACTTCATCCCTCTTAGCTTCAAATATTTTCCTAAGCATCTCATTCTCAAAAACCTTAACCTCTGTTCCTCTTTCAAGTACAAGTTTCACAACCATACAGAACAACCGGTAATATAACTGTTTTATAAATTCTAAATTTCAGCTTTTTTGAGAGCAGATAGGATGACAAAACTTCTCAACCGAATAATAACACGCATTTCCCATATTTATTCTGCGTTTAATTTCCTTCCGAGTGTCATACGTATTTGTTACTGTTGCTCCAAGATATTTGAATTTTTCTACCTTTCCAAAGGATAAATTTGCATTTTTTATGTTTTCATTTCGTACACTGGTGGCCATAATTCTGGAAACTTTTTGTTTTTGACTGAAACATTATAACATTTGTATTGGATTCACAGATTTATACAAGATTTTGTGGATTTGTACTTCTGCCATAACTTCTGGATGCCAGACACTGTAGCACCATTACCAAGTGTTCTTGCAATTTCCTTGACTACGCAGCTTTCTTCTCGAAGTGTGACTGCCCTAGAAGGTGTTCAGTCCTTACGTGGAGCCATTGTGATAAAATGATCAATAAAGTGTGTTGTAAAGCACTCAGGTGTTAACCTAACGAAATCTTAAGACAGATTATTGATAGAAACATACTAATAATGTCCATATTTTATACTAACAGTGTTCAACAATGCTTCTACTGATCAACAATCTTAAAATCAACAATGGACCAGTTTTTATTACAGTAAATAGTAAGAACTTATAATGAAATCTGAAATTAATATTTAGATCTTAAACGACAAGAACATAATTTCCCACACATTAATGATTATTTATTGTTAAAATATTCAGGATATTATAACCCCATACTTAACGAATCAGTCACGAGTAACATTTTCAATTGTATAAATCTGTGAACCAATACAGATGTTATAAATATTCAGTAAAAAAACAAAAAGTTTCCAGAATTATGGCCACCAGTGTAATATGTTATGGTCACGAGACATAATCATATATTTTGTCTTTTCGGGATTTACTTCCAAGCCTATCTCTTTACTTGCTTCAAGTAAAATTTCCGTGTTTTCCCTAATAGTTTGTGGATTTTCTCCTTAAATATTCACGTCATAAGTTTGTAAGTTTGTTTCTATTTTCTTTTTCAAAGATTTCTGCCCAAGGGCAGGTCTTTCACTGCAAACCCAGCAGTCTTTAATCTTTCCTATTTTTTGCCTTCCTCTTAGTTTTCGCATATGATCCATTTTTATTAATAATAATGTTATTATTATTATTATTATTATTATTATTATTATTATTATTATTATTATTATTATTATTATTATTTGGTTAGGCCTACTGGTCTCAGACGTATCTAATGACAATGAACTGGTTTCTTGATCCTAGTTACGCTCGAGCGTGGGTTCGAATCCGCTTGGGTTGATTACATGAGGCCTATCCAACATTGAACTTCGCAACCTCGCAACATTTCACTTTTCATTTTTCAGGTTTGGAAAAGTGAAAAGTCTTTCTGTTCCTCCATAAATTAGAGACTGATTTGCAATTTTCATTCCATTCTGCAAATTTCTGCATATCAGTAGTCATGGCAACTCCATGTTGTTGAGCTCCATTTCCTAGCCAAGGAAGACATAACTTATGATTAATAAAATTGTCTTTAGATAAAACAGATAAATTTCTTGTCTTTTGGTTCTAAAATAGGCCCAATTCTTTCAAGAACATAATCTGCTTGAGTTGGTGTAATTAAGAAAATTTCACAACATTTAGACAGACTGAGGTTATGGAAATTTATCCTGCTTTTATATAAATACTCTTTTGTTGGGCTTTTCGGCATTTTGAATCACTTAATAGAAAATCTTCTCTTACTATTATATTTGTTCTCTAAATTATTTTGAATCCAAAGCAAGAATATAGCCCACTGAATATAATAAATTTAAATATAATGGCAAAAATACTTGGTTCTTTCCAAAAAATCTCATTCACTTTTCAGCATATGACTTTGCACTTTAAACAATTTTTGTAATGGTGAAACTGAAGTAATATTATATATTTCAAAAGTTTCCTCTACTTTTTCTTTCCATTTTGCGAACCAGTTTTTAAAAGTGATAGTGGAACAGAAACTACGATGAAAATTGCAAGCTGCAAAGTGAAGAATAACTTTGAGGGAAAACTTTTCCGGGGCTGGGTATCGAACCCGGAACCTTTGGTTAAACGTACCAACGCTCTACCAACTGAGCTACCCGGGAACTCTACCCTACACCGATCCAACTTTTCCCTCTATATCCACAGACCTCAAAGTGGGCTGACAACAGTCAAGCAACCAACATTGAGTGCACACTAACTCTGTGTGACTTAAATTGTGGTTTTCTGTTAACGAACAGTGACGTGTATTATGCAAATCAAGCAAAGTGAAAAGTTTATAAGTCTAGTCAGTGGTGGACAGCCATTAGTTGAGTTTCTCGAGGTTTTCCTCAACTGTAATGCGGATGTCAGGTAATCCCTTGCGAATAGTGGGTCTCATTTCTCAATATCAACAATTACACCGGCGGCTCTAGAAAACCACGCAGTTGATGAATAGTCATGTCAAAACTGATTTAAGTAAACATAATAATAAACATGTCTTAATAGTAATTATTAATATTATCAAAATGGTTAAATTATGTAGGCCTACTTTATGTATTATCTCGTGGGATATTGAATAAAGATAAAGGGACACAAAAAAGATAAACACTTTCTTATCGTACGTTTCTCTTCATGAGTGTTATTCGGCTTATGGGACACAGTTCGCTTTATATCTTTGCTGTACAAGAAAGATTACATAAGAGTGAGTAGAGACAATTACAGATACGGTAACGTTATATAACAAGGATAACTACCAAATAAATCGAACGGGGGCGTAGCTCAGGTGGTAGAGCGCTCGCTTAGCATGCGAGAGGTACCGCGATCGATACCCGACGCCTCCAAATTTTTAAATAACAACTGAAAATGTCATTGACCTAAGGTAGCAAATACCGACACAAGAGATCTGTTGCCTTAAACTTATACTACCTTTTTATTCCTCTTCTTCCTCTTCGTCTTCATTCTGTTTCCCTTCGCCCACCTCTTACTTACTTACATACTTACTTACTGGCTTTTAAGGAACCTGGAGGTTCATTGCCGCCCTCACATAAGCCCGCCATTGATCGCTATCCTGAGCAACATTAATCCAGTCTCTACCATCATATCCCACCTCCCTCAAATCCATTTTAATATTATCTTCCCATCTATGTCTCGGCCTCCCTAAAGGTCTTTTTCTCTCCGGCCTCCAAACTAACACTCTATATGCATTTCTGGATTCGCCCATACTACATGCCCTGCCCATCTAAAACGTCTGGATTTAATGGTCCTAATTATGTCAGGTGAAGAAAACAATGCGTGCAGTTCTGTGTTGTGTAACTCTCTCCAATCTCCTGTAACTTCATCCCTCTTAGCCCCAAATATTTTCCTAAGCACCTTATTCTCAAACACCCTTAATCTCTGTTCCTCTCTCAAAGCGAGAGTCCAGTTTCACAACCATACAGAACAACCGGTAATATAACTGTTTTATAAATTCTAACTTTCAGATTTATTGACAGCAGACTGGATGATAAAAGCTTCTCAACCGAATAATAACAGGTATTGTCCATATTTATTCTTCGTCCACCTCTTCCTTCTTTTATAATTTCCCCTTCTCATCTCCCTCCTGTTGTTTCTTTTCCTGGCCGTCTGTTTCTTATTTTCTTTTAATTGGTCATTTACCGACTTTGTATTAATTACATTATTATTATGACGACAGCAGAAATGGTGATAAGATAACGGATTGAGACAGGGAATTCAACAAAGGATTATTTTGACATTTGCCTTGCTGTTGGAGAAAACGTAAGAAAAATTGAAGTAGGTAATTGGTTCCCTCGAGATTCGAACCCACACCCACGAATTGATCTCATTAACCCGTGTCTTCTTGTAACTGTTTTCATTTGTATTGGTTGTATCGTAGTCCAAGAAATTGTAAAAAGCTGTGAAAGAAACAACAATAGGTCTATTGCTATCAAAACTACTTTCTTATGAGTAAGCAGGGTGAATCTACAGAGGGTCAAAGTCATGAGCAACCATTTTTTACAATTCCAATTCCAACAATGTAAGAAAAACAACAGCATGATCGTAATCTTCAGAGTTTAAACTACGTGTTGACGTATTGTGACGTCAGTAGCTTATATCATGTGACCACAGGCAATGTTTGCAAAATGGTCGACAACGATGGTTCGTTTCGACAGCGTGCTGTCATTAAATTCCTTGTTAAAGAAGAAAAATCTGCTGCTGAAATTCACCTCAGACTTCAGCGTGCATACGGAGATGTGTGCATGGGCGCCAGCAGTGTTCGGAGATGGATGAAACATTTCGAAGATGAGCCTCGTAGCGGTCACCCTCGAACTGCCTTCACGGAACGCAACAAGGAAAGAGTTGATGAGTTCTGAGATACGTTCTAGTTGAATTTCCTGAACCTGGAGAGACCATAAATGCTGTCCGCTATATTCAGACAGTTTGAAGCTCCGTCGTGCATTGCGCGAGAAACGATCTGAAAAGAAGATAATCCTGCAACACGATAATGCGTGACCCCACATTGCTCATGTCACCATGGAGAAAATCAGTACAGTTGCAATCTTCCTACAGTCCCGACTTGGCACCCTCCGACTATCATCTTTTCGGTTCTCTAAAGTAACAGCTACGTCAATGTCTTCAGAAAGCTGGAACGGACTTCTACCGCAAGAAAATTTTCGAACTTACAGAACGGTGGGAAAAATGTGTGCAAAAAAAAAATGGAGGCTATGTTGTAAAGTGACAGAAAAGTCTGTAGATTAAGGTGATGTACCTGGTTTGTCTAAAAAATAAAAATTAAGATTTATAATAATAGGTTGCTTATGACTTTCAGTATGATCCTCGTATATAGGCCTATGTAGGCAGGTTTAGTTAAAAGTCCCGCACCACCTAAATAACTTTTGAAGCATACGGTTCAGTGACATGAAACTTGGTAAGTGGGGATAACCACATACTAAGAACTCAATAATGGTATTACCGAGTTTTTTCTACTTCCGGTTTAACCGGAAGTAACTCCAACTCTCTTATTTTAAATGGAACACCCAATATATATTTTTTATTTTTGAATAGTAGGCTACTCATTAAGAGCTTTTCAAAAAGTACCCACACTTGATACTTCTGCACAAACTCAGTGTTGCTAAATAAAAATGGAAGTGGTGCAAGATATTCCTAAAGCCTGGTTAAATCATTCCTTAAATGGTTTCTATGATCGAGCGACACATTGTAAAGCAGCTGAGGGCTACCAATTTGAACACATAATTTAGAAAGTGAGCTAGCTTTGTTTTGTTTTTTGTTAAGGAAGGAGTATTTTATTATTTTAATATTCGATACGCTTTTCTGTTTTCTTGACTTAGCAACACTGAATTTGTACAGAAGTATCGAGTATGAGTACTTTTTGAAAAGCTCTTAATGAGCACTATTCAAAAATAAAAAATATATATATTGGGTGTTCTATTTAAAATAAGAGAGTTGGAGTTACTTCCGGTTAAACCGGAAGTAGAAAAAACTCGGTAATACCATTATTGAGTTCTCAGCATATGGTTATCCTCACATACCAAGTTTCATATCACTGAACCGTATGCTTCAAAAGTTATTTAGGTGGTGCGTTTATTATTTTAATATTCGATACACTTTTCTGTTTTCTTGACTTAGCAACACTGAATTTGTACAGAAGTATCAAGTGTGGGTAATTTTTGAAAAGCTCTTAATGAGTACTATTAAAAAATAAAGTAATATGTTGGGTGTTCCATTTAAAATAAGAGAGTTGGAGTTACTTCCGGTTAAACCGGAAGTAGAAAAAACTCGTTAATATCATTATTGAGTTCTTAGTATATGGTTATCCTCACATACCAAGTTTCATGTCACTGAACCGTATGCTTCAAAAGTTATTTAGGTGGTGCGGGACTTTTAACTAACCCTGTACATAAAAGTTGCTAAGCTAGTTGGCCAACTCGTGCCCTTTGTGCAAAAGCATTCTTCGCTGCACACGAGCAGTACCTATGCGAGATCAAATAGGTCCAATGCTTGCAATGCCAACGTTGCTCGTTTTTGCTCGCGAGTACACGTGTGTGCAAATAGTCCTTCATAAGGACAGCTGAATTGGTTGCCACTGATCTAATTCTAGTCGATACTACATTTGATTTGAAACAAACTTTTTTCAAAGAAATGGAATAAAATGAATAAATGAATGTGTCCTGTACTAACCTTCATAGTAGATGTTGAAAGTGCCCTCCACCAACATCTAGACACTTATGTAGGCCTACACATCTTAACAGGTTCATATGGACACATGCCAATACCTCACGGGTGTTAGTGGATGCTATTCCTGATGTTATCCTTCAGTTCATCAATAATATGGGGATTTTACTCGAACACTTTCCCCTTCAAGTACCTCCATAAATAAAAATCAAAGTCGACAAATCTGGTGACCGCGGTGGTCACAAGCCTTTGCTCACAGTCCGCTAAACATCTGATGAATACGCGTAAGTGACCTCTCAGATGTGTGATATGTTGCTCCATCTTGTTGAAAGAAGCAGTAATTACGCTCCCCTTCTGTTAGTTGGGGATAAAATTCATCCAGGAAAGTCAAGAATACATCCATGTTGACTATGGTGTCGAATATTGGACCGATAATACGTTTCGCAGTCATAGCGCACTACACACCGATCTTCAGAGTTCGCTGAAGAGCGGACTGTGAGCAAAGGTTTGTGGCCACCGCGTCACTAGGTTTGTCGACATGTGACTTATATTTATGAGGGCACTTGAAGGGGAACGTGTACGAGTAGAATCCCCATACTATTGATGAACTGAAGGATAACACCAGGAATATCACCCGTGAGGAATTGGCACGCGTCTTTATGACCCTGTTAAGACGTGCACAGAAGTGTCTAGATGCTGGTGGAAGGCACTTTCAACATCTATTATGAAGGTTAGTACAGGACCCATTCACTTATTCATTGGGTATTCCATTTCTTTGAAAAAAAGTTTATTTCAAATCAAATGAGATGAGACGGGCCGGTTTTATCTGCCCAACCCTGTACCTACTCTGATGCTGTGAAACCATGAATCTGAATAGTGATGTGCAACGTTTCTCTCCCTTTTATGACATTAAGTTACGTCCATTTTCGGCTTCTTTTTTAAATTCTTTTATGATTCTTCATTGAAGCAGGGACAAACGAAATAAGACAAGTGGTCTACCGACTTGAAGCCCACATAGATTGTTTCTCATAGCCTCAAATCCTCTATAACGGACGACCGCTTGCTTACCTTTTAAATTTTCTCACTTTAACTTTGATTGACCTCTAGATTAATCTAATACTGAGTTGTATTTATCTGTATTCTCAACGCACATCGGCTCCACCATGCAGCGAGGATATATCAAAATTTTTTTACGCTGCTTCAGTAGAGTACAATAACATAGCTGTCTTCAATTCTATTACGTCTACATAGGCCTACATGAGAGAAATATCATGATAAATGGGTAATATGACAACAAACGTTCGTTAAACGAAGAGAAAAAATTTTGTTCAAAATGTTCAGCTAGCACAATATTAAATGTTAAAGTCAGGGGGTTATTCTTTGAGATACTTCTAACAAAAGAGTTTAATACAATTTTACTCGTTTTTGTTTCCTTTTTGAGATAAATTTGTTTTATAAGAAACATTTCATAGCGTGTTTTGGGAAAGACATTGATTTAATTTCCAATAAACTCAGTCAATTTAAGAGAGCAATGTATTATGATAATAAATAGAGCCCGGATGTTAGGCAAAATGTCTTTTTTTAATCTTAATGTATGTATGAAAGACCTGTTAGAGATAAACACGTTTCCACACATTTGGGGACGATAGGCCCAATTTTTATTTTGCCTTTTTTGCCTATTTTAGCTCTAGTTGCCTATTTTAAGGTTAAATGCCTTTTTTTTAGTCTTTTTACGTCTTTATTGTACATTTTCTATATTTTAATGCATTTAAAATAAACTTAACATAAATTATACAAAAAAAAAAAAAAACAAAAAAGGACGGCTGTACAAATTAAAAATATATATTCACCTCACACAAATATTTGCTGAGAACCTTATTCTTCAGCAATACAGATGTCTCGAAGAAGTCGCAAACTTTTCTCCTCTACCGATTCCATCTTTTATGTCACTTAACAAAGATGTTTGAACAGTATAACCTTCAGTGCTACAAAACAATATTATTATTATTATCAATTAAGTTAAACACATTTTCCCCTTGTTCTGAATTCAGTCGTCTTATCCGTTCTTTCCTGGATTTTTGCTTCGGTATTTTAATACAGCCTCACAACACTTGAGCAGGTCTACTATTGAGGAGAGTCTGATGTTCACTTTGTCTACTCCTTCAGACAGTAGTAGAGACACTCGGCAACGGGACGCATTTTGTAAACAATGCATATAGAAATTATTTACTACCCTGATACCAATACCTTTCTTCAGCCCTATTTATGATAAATGATTTGAAAGAATTTTAGTTTTGTAATTTAAATGTGCAGAAATTTTATCAGAACAAAAGTAACATTGCAAAATTCCTTTGCAGAAAGAAAAATTACGTTTGTTCGGATCAAATTTCTGCTCATTTAAATTACAAAACTAAAATCCTTTCAATCATTTATTATCATAATGCACTGTTCTCTTAAAGTCACGGAGCTTTTTGTAGACATTTTGTTTTTCACACATTAACTTCCCATGATTGTACGAGAAGATTCGAAGAGAACGACAGTTACGTACTGTCTTCGCGCTACGAGTTGGCGCGGGGAGTAGATAGGCGGGACGGGGGAACTTTACGCTACACTCTGACCTGAAAACTTCGTCCACTTACTTGGCTACACGGGAACGGAGTCAGACATAAAAGATTCCGCATCTTCGGTGCTGTCGCTATGACTATTATGACATTTTTCAAAATTTCTGGAGTATGATCTGTCCATGATAATCGTCTGTTTATGTTCCAGCCGTGTATATTAATTCGAATCTCTCAACAATGCCATTAGTCCCACCGCTCCCATCCTAATGGACAACAATGAGGGTTCTGGACACATTTATGGTAGTCAGAACTCTCGTAACATTTTTATCGTGCCAGCACTTGGGAAACGTTAAATTGGTAGCCCTATCTATCCGCATTTCGTCCAGATACAAAATCGGTTTTTCGACTTTCCTAAGCTTTCTTATTTGCTGTAGATATCTTCACGTATTCTAATTTACAGTGTTTTCCTCAATTTTTTTAGCTGCACACTTCTTCCACCTGAAATCCTTTTTCTTCAGTATTCGTCCTAATGTTGTCTTTCATTTAAAATCAATTTTCTCTTGTAAAAGGGTAGACGTTTGTTGTAGCTTGGTACTATTTTTTTTACTTGTTATTTAACGACACTGTAATAACTACTAGCTTCTTCAGTGTCGATTGAATTGATGATGGCGAGATGGTATTTGGCGAAATGAAACCAAGGATTCACCATAGATTACCTGACATTCGTCTTCCGCTTGGGAAAACCTCGGAAAAAACCCAACCAGGTAGTCAGCGCAAACTGAAATCGAACTTACTCCTGAGCACAACTGCAGATCAGCAGGCAAAAGCGCTACCTCCTGAGCTACGCCGGTGGCCCTCTTTCTTTTTCAAATAAAAATTCTCAATTATATCTTTTTTGTCAATCTCCCGTCGAAGTCATCTACATTTGCGTTTCGGTAGTCTGGACGTTTACATTTTTTTTCTCCCTCAGGTGTCGACAACGCACTTTCTTCTGTGCAGTCTTTCATTTCATTCCTCATACGCTGTATTGTTCTTGTGGATAGATTAGAGTACTTTTCTACCTTTGCTGTAGGTTTCGTAAGAGGAATGCAAAGGCACTGTTGTTCTTTTTCTTCATCACAGAATTATTTTGCATTTCTAATAATATTCCTTTCTTCGCTATAGATTGTCAATCTTTGTTTCCTCTTTGTCGACATATTTACAATAAACAAAAAACTGCTATAAACCTAAATAACGGTATACAATAACATAAATTCTATTAACTATATTATTACCAACACTATTAACACGAAAAGCAAAGAATAACTAAAGCAATACAAGATTTGTGGTATGCTGAAAACAATTGTCTTGTTGAAACTAATAAAACACTACAGTAAAAACCCCACTATTATTTTCACAAAGTCGCAAAGATTCATAGATACGTGCAGTAGATGTTTGTGAAACAGGAATATTGCAGTGAACAGCGCGGTGCGCATGCGCGACTGTTTCCCCTCCGCCCCGTCTAAGTACTTCAGCCGCCTTCTCCTGGCGTGACAACAGTACACTTTCGCCCCCCCCCCCCCACTACTAATAATGCATAACACAATGTCAATACGGCGGTTGCTGTCGTCTGCGATACAACGAACTTTTCTGTTGATTTTCGAGTTCGTCATTTTTTTTTCTGGTTATTATATGCTTATTTAAGTTGTGTTAACTCTCGCTAATGGTTTTATATTTCATTTTATCCGTCTTAGTATTTATTTTATTATTGTAAATATTTTTGTTTTATTACTATTATTATTATTACTATTATTATTATTATTATTATTATTATTATTATTATTATTAATGAATTAATTTGTATTACTCTCTTTGTATCATCTTCGTCACGGTTATTCTATTATTATTATTATTATTATTATTATTATTATTATTATTATTATTATTATTATTACTTACTTACTTACTTACTTACTGGCTTTTAAGGAACCCGGAGGTTCATTGCCGCCCTCACATAAGCCCGCCATTGATCCCTATCCTGAGCAAGATTAATCCATTCTCTACCATCATATCCCACCTCTCTCAAATCCATTTTAATATTATCTTTCCATCTACGTCTCGGTCTCCCCAAAGGTCTTTTTCCCTCCGGCCTCCCAACTAACACTATATATGCATTTCTGGATTCGCCCATACGTGCTACATGCCCTGCCCATCTCAAACGCCTGGATTTTATGTTCCTAATTATATCAGGTGAAGAATACAATGCGTGCAGCTCTGCGTTGTGTAACTTTCTCCATTCTCCTATAACTTCATCCCTCTTAGCCCCAAATATTTTCCTAAGAACCTTATTCTCAAACACCCTTAATCTACGTTCCTCTCTCAAAGTGAGAGTCCAAGTTTCACAACCATACAGAACAATTATTATTATTATTATTATTATTATTACTATTATTATTATTATTATTATTATTATTATTATTATTATTATTACTACTACTACTATTATTTCTATCATCAACATAATTATTGATCTCTGTAAAATTTATGTAGACTACTGGACTGTACCCGAGCACGAGCATATGCTGATTTCGGGTATACATTCATATGTAATCATTTCAAATGTAAATTGTGAATAAAGTTGAATTTGAATTTGAATTTGAATATCAGAAATTCAGTCTATGACTTTCCCAAAACACGTTATGAAATGTTTTATATAAAACAAATTTTACTACAAAAAGGGGGCAAAAACTAGCAAAATTGTAGACAATTAAACTTTTTTGTTTGAAATATCTCAAAGAATAACCCCCGGAAATTAATGACATTACTTACGGTTCACCTTGTATCCCAATCCTGTATGTATAGCATATGTACAGGGACATCATTTTATTTTTACTTCAATTTTTATTGTACCTGAGTTTTTTAATGTACTTCACTCCCACCCCTTCCACTAATGAAGTTCAACCGTACTCCACACAGATCCAAGACCGCATATACAATCATAGTAGCCTTACGGTAATAGTAAACAGTACGTTCAAAAATATGTTCACGTTTTCCAGTGACGAAAGAGCTTTCAATATTGAATCATTTTCGCACAGGTAGTCTACTGTCGTCCATTTGCCTACGTCGTACCCCGGTTTCCCCCACCAGCTTTTATTTGCCATCTAGTGGCTGGGCTGTCTTAGCTCTTTTCTGAGAACATTAATTTCTGTTAGGAATTGGACGTCTACGTAATATTATACCCATACAACTGTTTAAAATAACTTAAATGAAAGGGCCTCGTTAAGTAATTAACTGTCACGTGATTCCCTCCCTTTCTACGACCCTACGACAAAACCACTTGGGCGGATAGTAGATAGTATGTCTGAGTAATTTTATCTTTTCGGATCGGGCAGAAGTGAAGATTGAATTTACAGTACGTAAGGTACTCTTTTATAGAGGAGGAGCAGAATTATTTCAACATGAATTACAAGTACGAAGAACGAAACTGGTAATTGGGATTAGGTACAATAGTCTATAGTGCGATAATATGCACATTAGAACTGAAGCCTGTATCGAAATGAACGGCCACCATTTAAAAAGAATGTGTTTAAATATCCATATTATGATTATTTTTCAATTTAACTTCATTCCCTATATTGTACTCTAATTTGCTGTAGACAGTATAATATACACTGCATAATGAATACGTCCACATGGACAGCCCAGTTCGTGAGTAAAAACACTCATTGTTAATAGTGTAGGTTTGATTAAACAAAAACCTAATGAAAATGAATAAACTCAAAAGCGCGATATTTCCTAGTTTACGTAAATGGGTGAACTACTTTTCTTCCCTCCTATACCTAGTAAAGTGATTTGTTTGTATATTACGCCAGTATCATCGAACTCTAGTCGTGGAAGGGGGTAACAAACGGCGTTGATCCAGAGGTATAGGCAAGTTAATATTAAAAATATTAGTAAAAATAAAATGATGTCCCTGTATATATTTATTTTTGGTTAGGAAGAAAACTACGGTACCATAATGTAATAGTCTTGTACACAATGTCTCTTTAGGATGTGCTAGGAATCGAATTTCAGCCCGTTTGATGAAAATCCGTCATAGTAGGCTACTAAACTACAGCCAGGACTCTTTTTCAGTGGTTTATAATAGCGCCTAAGTTGAGTGATTTCTGTGGGATTTCGAGAACAGAGGTGCACACATCAGTAGATGGCTACGGTGACTTCAGACGATTCCGCCCCAGACAGAAGGGTTGGAACCTTCAGTTCATTAACACGCTAACCTAACAAGAGAACATTCGTAATTTTCCTCTGGATAGTGGGGGAGCAAAAGAAAAAAAATGATGCCAAGAGAAAGGGGTAAATACCCGACGTCCCATCCCCTTGTTTATTATAACAAATGATTTTTTAAATTATTTTATAAACGCCGACATGTCTCACTTTCATCTGAAACCGACGAAGGGACGTCAAATGTCTGTGATTCCAACCGCCGCCACACACATAACAAAGGCTCTGTGCGCATCCAAACATTGGTAGAGTAGGCGTAGAGGGGTTCTGTGAGTAAAATAAACTTGAAAAAGAAGATCGCTTACTCAAAGGTGCAACCAGATATATGTGATGCTAGAGCAACAGTGACACAGGTGTAATTTAATATCTTCATAACTTCGACATTTTCAAACTCATCATCCATCTCCGCTGGGAAGCTTAGTCCCGTCTTTCCCAAACTAGCGTCCATGATCTTCACTTGTCCAATGTATTTTAATCAATAGAAAATGACTAGAATTTTAGGGCCGTATTCTTAGACATTCTTAGCACGAGCTTCCGGTGGATGATCAGCGAACTAATGTTTTTCGTATTCATAAACCAGTGTTAGCGATATGATATGATATGATATGATATGATATGATATGATATGATATGATATGATATGATATGATATGATATGATATGATATATGATATGATATGATATGATATGATATGATATGATATGATATGATATGATATATGATATGATAATGATACGATAATAATACGATAACGATACGATAACAATAACGATACGATAACGATACAATACGATATATGATATGATATGATATGATATGATATGATATGATATGATATGATATGATATGATATGATATGATATGATATGATTTGATATGATATCAATCCTGTACAAGTAATCAGTCGATAGCCGGGGCTAGTTTAGCACGCTCGTAGCGCGGGCTAGCGAAATGTCTATGCATAGCACCCTTAATGTTTAATATAAATGCACTACATACATTTACTATGATTTCTTTCTTTAATTATGAACTTAGACTTTAGGATATCTTCATTATTAATATTTATATTACACAAGTTTATTACAAACCTCTTACAATTTCAGTTTTTATATTAAAGGGATTTGCTTCAACTTCTTGACAGCTATACATACTGAGCTACCTGAAACAGTTTTCAAGTGTTTGGACATGTCACGTGAGAAAGAAGATAAGCTAGCATGTAAAGACAGAGCATGCCGGCTCTGCATTCGCCTGGGTTGTGTGAGTTTGTTGTATTTTGACAAAGAATTTGAAGAAGAAAAAAAAAACTTCTGCGCGATGGGTCCCTCACTGCTTAACTGCTGAACAGAAGCAGAAACGCCTGGACATTGCAAACTTGCAGACAGGACCATCATGAAAGCGAGTAGCTCAACGAGAAACTGTACTAGGGTGCACCATTTCCACTCAAAGCGCTGTGGAAGTGTGGATTTCTGTAGGGGGGAGGTTTTGCCAGATAAAGATTCTATCTTTGGTCTTCAATCGTCACAGTACCCTAGACACGTGTAGGCTCCATTTCTAGCTCTCGTTAGCTAAACACAGAGTATGCTATGGATGAAACGAACACACGTGCTTCTTCTTCAATCCTTCAACTGACGTAATTTTCATTGGTGTTGCGTTATCTACTTCACAGTTCTGTCAACTTGTGCATTATTTAGCAAATGATTAATAATAAATTTAAGTACTATTAATAATTTTAATAATGAATAATTTATCATTCAATTTTATTTTTAACATTCCTCTCGGTTTTCATTTAAACATAAGGATAATGTTATTATCTAAATATCTTATCTTTTAGGATATTCTAGTGAATATTTATTATAACTTTTGCATTTATTTTCTTAAATTTTTTGATTTCATAGTTTCAAAGTACTTCTTTCAACGACGCCCAATTCTTAGCTACTGTAATTCAGTGTCGGTGAAGAGTGTCGTTGTTGCTGATATTATGAACGTGTAAAGGTGGTAAAATTAAGGGGTCGTAGCTCAGATGGTAGAGCGCTCGCTTAGCATGCGAGTGGTACCGGGGTCGATACCCGGCGTCTCCAAATTTTTGTTTAATGACAGTGGACAAGCGTCAGCGTTTGGAGCAAATTTACACACCGAGTTGTGTTAATCATTTTTAATGTAATTACGTAACTATGAATTTGGGGTTGTTATACAATTTTGGATTACATCTTCTACTACTGTTAATGCCTGTTGTCCTCCGCGATGGCTAAGTACCTGGGTAGCGTGTATGTTTCGTATGTCCGTCGTATGTAACTTAAGTATCGAATTACTTACTTATTTACTGGCTTTTAAGGAACCCGGAGGTTCATTGCCGCCCTCACATAAGCCCGCCATTGGTCCCTATCGTGAGTAAGATTAATTCAGTCTCTACCATCATATCCCACCTTCCTCAAATCCATTTTAATATTATCTTCCCATCTACGTCTCGGCCTCCCCAAAGGTCGTTTTCCCTCCGGCCTCCCAACTAACACTCTATATGCATTTAAGTATCGAATTACATTTAAAAATATATAAATAACACCACAGTTGTATGTCAGGTCTCCTTGAGAATTTAATAAACCTTTGGAGGCGCCGGGTATCGATCCCGATACCTCTCGCATGCTAAGCGAGCGCTCTACCATTTGAGCTACGCCCCCACACGCTAACGCTCTTCATGGATCCATGATATCATTGAAGAATAACACTTTTATCTCCGATAACAAAATCGCGGTAAGTAGGCGTAACGACATGGCGCGCGATCGCCCAGAAACGGACTTCCAAATCAGGCAAATTACTAGAGAGTTCAGAAACCACGTAAGCTAACATTTTACTTTTCAAACAATTTTGGCAGAATTATTCTAGTTAGACACATACATCTTTCATAATAATAATAATAATAATAATAATAATAATAATAATAATAATAATAATAATAATAATAATAATAATAAGAAGAAGAAGAAGAAGAAGAAGAAGAAGGTAGTTTGCTAGGAGATGAAGTTTGCATATAGACCACTTTTACACTAAACCTAACCTTAGTATATACAGCGTATACTAAAACACTAACCTAACCTAACCTAACGTAACCTGTCACAGATTAAGGAAAAGGTTAGGTTAGGTTAGGTTAGGGTTTTAGTATATCTTGCAAAAACAAATTTTAGGTTTAGTGTAAAAGTGGTCTACATGCAACGACGTCTCCTAGCAAATTACCTAATAATAATAATAATAATAATAATAATAATAATAATAATAATAATAATAATAGCCACCGGCGTAGCTCGGTCGGTTAAGGCGCTTGCCTGCCGATCCAGACTTGCGTTCGGGCGCGGGTTCGATTCCCGCTTGGGCTGATTACCTAGTTGGGTTTTTTCCGAGGTTTTCCCCAACTATAAGGAAAATATCAGGTAATCTATGGCGAATCCTCGGCCTCATCTTTCCAGATATCATCTCGCTATCACCAATTCCATCGACGCTAAATAACTTCGTAGTTGATACAGCGTCGTTAAATAACCAAGAAAAAAATAAAAAAAACATGAAGTAGGCCTATGCTATGGACAAAAGGGAACACACGTGCTTCTTCCTCAGTCCTTCAACTGCAATTTACGTAATTTTCATTGGTGTTGCGTCATCCCTTTCACAATTCTGTCAACTTTTTATCAAATCAGCGTCGAATTACATTTAAAAATATATAAATAACACTATAGTTGTAAGTGAGGTCCCCTCGAGAATTTAATAAAACCTTGGAGACGCCGGGTATCGATCCCGGTACCTCTCGCATGCTAAGCGAGCGCTCTACCATTTGAGCTACGCCCCCACAAGTTAATACGTTTCATAGATCCATGGTATCATTGAAGAATAACACTTTTATCTCCGACAACAAAATCGCGGTAAGTAGGCGTAACGCCATGGTGCGCGCTCGTCCAGAAACGGACTTCCAAACCAGGAAAATTACTAGAAAGTTCAAAAACGTAAGCTAACATTTTACTTTTCAAAAAAATTTCGGTAGAATTATTCAAGTTAGATACATAGGTCTTTTATAATAATAATAATAATAATAATAATAATAATAATAATAATCATAATACAAGGATTAGGCTTCAAGGTCATTCCAAATCTAATTAAGATTTCTGGGTCAATTTTTATTACTCTACTGCCACTTCCAACGGACTCCTAACGAATATTCACACGTTTATCACTGGGATTGTGGCGCTGGAAATCAATTTAGAACACTTTTATCACAGCCACGACACATTTCAATTTTTATTGTTCAATATAAATGCAATTATCACTACAATGACACAATAATTCTTGCAGCTAACACAGAAACAACTTCTGAAACGTAATTAACAGAATAGCAGTTTCACTTCACTTCCACTAGATGACTCTTGAGTTCCAGCAGACGCGTAGCAGTGATGCCAATGCAAACGAAATGAAACTGTGAGGAATCTTACAACAGGTGTGCTAAACGTTAGGAATGTTACAAGAGGTGTGTAGCACGTTAGGTTAGGTTAGGTTAGGTTAGGTTAGGTTAGGTTAGGTTAGGTTAGGTTAGGTTAGGTTAGGTTAGGTTAGGTTAGGTTAGGTTAGGTAAGGTTAGGTTAGGTTAGATTAGGTTTTGTATGACTTGAGGCTTTCCCGGCGTTTGATGTAGAATAACTCTTCTCGGGTTCTCAGCCAGGTGAGTTGGAGATTAGCTTCCAAGCTTTCGACGGCTAGCTCTGCCATCTTCTTCGTCCCTGAAGAAGATGGCAGAGCTAGCCGGTGAGTTGGAGATTAGCTTCCAAGCTTTTGACGGCTAGCTCTGCCATCTTCTTCGTCCCTGAAGAAGATGGCAGAGCTAGCCGTCGAAAGCTTGGAAGCTAATCTCCAACTCACCTGGCTGAGAACCCGAGAAGAGTTATTCTAGATTAGGTTTTGTTAGGTGTGTAAGATAATATGAATGGTTACCACAGTTGGCGACACTGCAATAATTCTCCCACTCCACCTCAAATAACGTCACAACGACGGAATATGGCCGCCTTTTTCCTTCAAGTACAACGATTTTCCTATATAAGTAAGGAACCTATTTAGGGCGAGTTGGGTGGGACCACAGCTCTCCCAGTGATCACATCGAGTTTCTACTACTCCACACAACAAAAATAAGGTATTTTCAGAGTTTGTTTTTAATTTCCTATGCTGGCAGTACATTAATAAAAATTCACCGATTTCTGTTGTAGAGGCACAGAACCAACCTTTCAGGTGTGTTATCAAAAGTCCATGGAACTTAATGCACTAAAAAACTTGAAAATAAGCCTGCAACTATACAATAAAAAAACTGTTAAAATATGCGTTTAAAATTGAAATATGTCCAGTAAAAAACTTTATAGAGGTTTATTTGGTTTAATAATGTGATATAAATTAAAATAATAATTTAAAGTAACAATTAATTGTCATCAAGCCAACGTCAGTTTTAATAAATTCATTTTTACTATAAATGTATTAATTAATCATTTCACACTTTACAAGCATATTTGAATTCGTACATTTTTAACCTTTCCAGCTTTTTTAAGGGAAGACTCCACTGAAAGTCATGAAAATTTTCCAAATATTTTTTAGTTATTTCACTTATTCAGAATTTATATTTTCATACCCCAAATGGATTCAGCTCAATTCTGATTACAAATACTCGTATGTTTACACTTTTTAAATTAAGGCTGGAAGGGGGCGTGGAATTTAAAGAACTGTCAAAATTGTTTTTCAACGAAGAATTCTTTTTTAAAATGTCTGATTACAAATCTAGTAACTTTTTGTTGGCTCTCTGAAGTTACTAGATGAATGTAGCGGAGGAGAATATATTAATTTGCATAAATATTCATTTTATTTCAAATCTATTTTTCTGTGTTCATTTTTGTTGGTTCAACACCAACTTTCTTATGCCAAATATTAATCAATCTGGATGAAATTTTTACTTCAAGTATTTATGAGGTAGCTGCATGTTTCTATGCATTTAGTTTGTGAGAAATGCTGCTATTTATTTTATTAATATTTTTCTTAATGCTGCTGGTTTATTTTATTAATAGTTTTTCTTAAGAATAATATTAATAAAATAAGTAGCAGCAGTTCTCACAAAATAAATGCATAGAAACATGCAGCTACCTCATAAATACTTGCAGTAAAATTTTCATCCAGATTGATTAATATTTGGCATAAGAAAGTTGGTGTTGAATCAACAAAAATGAACACAGAAAAATAGATTTGAAAATAAAATGAATATTTATGCAAATTAATATTCTCCTCCGCTACATTCATCTAGTAACTTCAGGGAGCCAACAAAAAGTTACTAGATTTGTAATCAGACATTTTAAAAAAGAATTCTTCGATGAAAAACAATTTTGACAGCTCTTTAAATTCCACACCCCCTTCCAGCCTTAATTTAAAAAGTGTAAACATACGAGTATTTGTAATCAGAATTGAGCTGAATCCATTTGGGGTATGAAAATATAAATTCTAAATAAGTGAAATAGCTAAAAAAAATTGGAAAAATTTTCATGATTTTCAGTGGAGTCTTCCCTTAAAGTTTCTTTGCCATTCACGTAATTATTATGGCAGTAAACAACCAAAGATTTTCTCCAGTTCTCTATTGTGAAATTTTCTCCTGTTATCTTTCAAAATTCGTTTTAATGCTCAGAACGATCTCTCGACATCACATGATATGAATGGTGCATGCTTGTAAGCTTGATTGTTGTAGTAAAACTTGTTCAAATGAAAATTTACGTGACTTAAACGCTGACTCTTGTTCACTGTCATCGAACAAAAATTTGGAGGCGCCGGGTATCGATCCCGGTACCTCTCGCATGCTAAGCGAGCGCTCTACCATCTGAGCTACGCCCCCTTACTTTTGATACGTTTACACTTTCATAATACCAGCAACAACGACACTCTTCGCCGACACTGAATCACAGTAGGTAAGGATTGGTCGTCGTCCAAAAATGTACCTTGAAACTATGAAATCAAGGCATTTAAGAAAACGAATGCAAAAGTTATAGGAAATATTCACGATAATATCCTGAAGAATAAGATATTTAGATAATAACTTTATCCTTATTTTTAACTGAAATCGAAAGGAATGTTAAAAATAAAACGGAATGATAAATTATTTATTATTAAGATTATGAATAGTACTTAAATTAATTATTAGAAAGTTGAAAGCTTACGGGCTAATTTTACTTTCCATACATACAAAGAATTATCTAATTTAGAGACATACGGCTCTCTCCGTAAGCCAGTGATGTCAACTGATACCCATAAGGAGCAAACGCGCGCTTTAGAGCCCAGGAGAGTCTGAGCGCTTTACAGCGGAAAGGAAAGAGACGGACGAAAGAGGTGGTATATGCCGCTTGGTAGAGTTATATACAGGGATGGCCAACACTGATTCAATGGATAAAGGGAAGAGAACTTATTAAAACTGTATCCATGTTAATTTTTAGATTTGTCTGAGGAGTATAATTGCATAATAAGAATGTAAGTTTTAATTTTAATATTCATTTTTCACAAGTTTGCTTTTTTATCCAAAAGGAATATTTTCTCAACTTTTTTACAGAAAAGTGACATTTTCAGATATGTTTGTTTAGTAGCCTTACAAGTACTAAAACAATGTTTTCGTAAATCTAATATATCGTAAATACGTATTACTGAAGATAGTGTATTAAAATGTTTAAAAATATTTGCATCGAAAATGTTTGTAAGGAAATGAATTAACAAAGCAAATACTGTTACATCACAAACAAAAGATATGTGTCTATGTGTTGGTAAAACGTCAGCTCTATAGCTTCAGCAGATTTCGAGATAATTTAATATTCTGATAACAGAAAGTTGCGCACCAATATCACCTAAAAGCATAATGCGATAAGAGTTTTATTATGTAATATTAGTTACAGTTAAAACATATACCTAGGCAACTTTGCTTTGTACTATAATATTGTTTTCATTACTTTTATAAGGCTAAAGATACTATCAATATCAATTTCAACTTATCATGTCATATTCAGTGTCTTTCTTTGGGATAACACTTTCTTTATTAATGATGTGTTTAATTCACTTAGTACTGTATAGTTGTAGTTATTATGGAATTTGTGTGAATATTCCTTCTTTACTCTTTATTATGTTATTAACGTTTAAAACACAACTACAATATTAGGCTAAGAAATAGGTGTTAGTACTTTTGTTTTACAGACAATATAGAAAATAACAAACAGAAAGAAGTCATATAAAAATAACGACATAAAATTTCACGTTCCGTTTGAAGTTTGTGCACCACTGTTTTCTTAATCCAACTGGCTGCTTATTCCTCCTAGCATACCTAGCACCTAATGCCCGCGCACGACGTCAAGGTCAGAAAAATGCGCTTGCATTGACATCACTGTCGTGAGCCAAGGGATATGATGTCTTGTCGCTTTGCAGGGACCGAAAATCCGCTGTCTAATCATGAGTTACAATCCCGGATAGTGCCTGTACCTATGGATGTTCTTCCGGATGTCCAGTGCTTTCTTAGGCTGAAGTATGAATTCATGTCATCTGATGAAAACGAAAGGAGAGAGGTGGCCTGAACAAATTCACCTCTAGGAAGAAGGAGGAGAGGTAAACCGAAGAGAACGTGGAACGATGAATAAGAGAAGCTTGAATATTAAGTAACGTATAGGACAAAACTATTTAGATTTTAAATGAATAATGTTGGAAGGCGTAACGAGTTTACAATCCCTACGCATAGGCCTAGTCAGTAATTCGATTATACTTCATCACCCACGAAGTATAACAACAATAATAATAGTCCACTGACATGGAGTAACGGTTAGTATTCCTGACCGAAAAACGAGCGGGCCCGGGTTCAAATACTGGTCAGTCAAAGTTACCTGGATGAGGTTTTTTTCCGGAGTTTTCCCTAAATCCATTCAGAGCAAATGCTGGGTAACTTTCGGCGCTAGACCCTGCATTCATTTCGCTGGCATTATCACCTTCATCTCATTCAGACGCTAGATAACCACATCAGTTGATAAAGCGTTGTAAAATATCCAATTAAAATAATAATATCTTTAAAAAATGTTATGTTTTATTTAACGATGCTCCAAACTGCAGAGGTTATATCAGCGTCGCCGGATGTGCCGGAATTTTGTTCCGCAGGAGTTCTATTACATGCCAGTAAATCTACTGACATGAGCCTGTCGCATTTTAGCACACTTATTTTTTTTAATTGGGTTATTTTACGACGCTGTATCAACATCTAGGTTATTTAGAGTCTGAATGAAATGAAGGTGATAATGCCGGTGAAATGAGTCCGGGGTCCAGCACCGAAAGTTGCCCAGCATTTGCTCGTATTGGGTTGAGGGAAAACACCGGAAAAAGCCTCACCAGGTAACTTGCCCCGACCGGAATTCGAACCCGGGCCACCTGGTTTCGCGTCCAGACGCGCTGACCGTTACTCCACAGGTGTGGACAACACACTTAAATGCCATCGACCTAGCCAGAGATCGAACCCGCAACCTTGGGCATAGAAAGCCAGCGCTATACCAACTCACCAACCAGGTCGACATATATATATATATATATATATATATATCCAGGAAGCTCGGCCTTATAAATTTTGATGGTAACATCTTTTGTCAGGTTTATTATGCTGCCATCTATTTGTTACATAAGGAGTCACGTCATAACTCCCATTTGAATTGCATTAGCGACTGTATTGCCATCTCGTGTTCGTTTAAGGCAAACGATGGCGATCCTGGAGGTTGTTCTCTTCAAAGTGCTGCCGATTTTAACATAGGAATGAGCCCATCTGTTACATATATGATCTAGGACAATAGTAATAATAAATAGTTATAAAACAAAAAAGAAGAAATTCTATGCAAGAATTGCTACATCCTAAATTTAATGCGAGAGCTGGTATGGCTGTGAAACTTGGACTCTCAGTTTGAGAGAGGAACATATGTTAAGGGTGTTTGAGAATAAGGTGCTTAGGAAAATATTTGGGGCTAAGAGGTATGAAGTTACAGGAGAATGGAGAAAGTTACACAACACAGAACTGCACGCATTGTATTCTTCACCTGACATAATTAGGAACATTAAATCCAGACGTTTGAGATGGGCAGGACTTGTAGCACGTATGGGCGAATTCAGAAATGCATGTAGAGTGTTAGTTGGGAGGCCGGAGGGAAAAAGACCTTTGGGGAGGCCGAGACGTAGATGGGAAAATAATATTAAAATGTATTTGAGAGAGGTGGGATATGATGATAGAGACTGGATTAATCTTGCTCAGGATAGGGACCAATGGCGTGCTTATGTGAGGGCGGCAATGAACCTCCGGGTTCCTTAAAAGCCAGTAAGTAAGTAAGTATATGTAATTTCTTCAATGTTCAAACATTAATAAAAATATATTACTGCTTTAGGTATAATTCTCTAGCAATAAAACTATGCTGAATACAGCCACTCTAATGCTCCATTTCACAGCAGAGATATTAATGAATAATTATGCCAAATTTCATTACTCTAGCTTTAACCACTGAGAAGTAAAATGAATACTTGTTGAAAAAGTAGAAAATTTTTTTTTTTTTTTTTTGGGATAATTAAATTTTAAAGTTTTGGTTGCGTTGTGCATTAACACAACTTGTACGAATTATATAAACGTATAGGCCTACTTATAATTAATATATCGAGAGAAAATTTTCATGAAATAGTAAAATTTTTAGCGCTAAAATAAAAAAGAATGATAAAATTTGTGACAATTCGACTATTTTCAATAGCACATCGCCTTAACACGCTCTAGTTTCTTTAAATATTTTTACAAGAAATCGAATTTTCCTCCGTCAAAGTATTAAGTTTACCTCACAATCGCTTTAAATACCCGACCTTGCGTGGGGACGAACCCCTGACAGTTGGAGGTCGAATTCGTATGTGGACCAGCATGTGACATACGTCGCTCTTGACGTGAGCGGGTCTGCATGTATGACGGCGGCTAGCCACATAGCCGCACTAAAACTATAAATATTTATGTTACTCCGCGCTATTTCCGCCCCTAGGAAGCACAAAGATGTTATTCAGACTCCAAAAAAGGGACACCCCAATAAATGGAACACACCCTAATCAGTACTTGTTACTAAGTACAACCCTTGCTTGCTCCTCGTGGATTTAGAAACAAGGCACTTGTCGTAAAACTCCAATCTACAGGAAGTGTATTCTTCCCCCTCGCCCCTCGCCGCGATCTTCACACGCTACCGCGGACCTGCACATTGTAATACCGGTACACGTTTAATGACTTCTCGGACGTTACCGCTCTCAGAGGAGTTCATTCTCGGAACTTACAAATCCACGGCGCTTGGACAAAACGTTGAAAATTTCTTTGAGTTTGAATTTTCACATCGCTTATTTATAACAAATTTGAGGTTATGGTGAGGACCACATAAAACAGACAAACTGGGAATTCCAGTAAAGAGCTTTTTTTTTCAGAAATATTAGCTTATTATTAGTGTAAGACATAGATAAGGTTCTAAATTTAAATATTTTGGAGCCGTATTCGAAGACATTCTTAGCGCGGCTTCCGGTGGATGATCAGCGAACTAACGTTTTTCGTATTCATAAACCAGTGTTACCGGTATGATATGATATGATATGATATGATATGATATGATATGATATGATATGATATGATATGATATGATATGATATATGATATGATATGATTTTTATTTATTAATTTATTTATTTAACCTGGTAGAGATAAGGCCATCAGGCCTTCTCTTCCCCTCTACCAGGGGATTACAACTACAATATTAAGAATACAATTACTATTATAATTACAATTAATATTAAATTTACAAATACAATAAAAATCAAAGTACTAAAAGATTAACTGATTATTAAAAGTTAGACAGTTTATTGTAAAAGTTACGAAGAGAGAAACTTTTTTTTAATTAAATAAAAATTAAACCTACTCTACGTAGTAAGAAAATGCTTAATAAGTTTGCGTTTGAACGCTACTAAATTCCGACGGTCTCTGATGTCACTGGGTAGGGTATTCCACAAGCGCGAGAGCGAGATTTTGTATGATGATAAATACGATGAAGTCTTATGTGTTGGTATGGCTAGTATGCGGCTATTTTGCGTACGTGTGAAGAGCGTGATATGATATGATATGATATGATATGATATGATATGATATGATATGATATGATATGATATGATATGATATGATATGATATGATATGATATGATATGATATGATATGATATGATATGATATGATATGATATGATATATGAAATTACAAATCCACGGCGCTTGGACAAAACGTTGAAAATTTCTTTGAGTGTGGATTGTCACATCGCTTATTTTATGACAGGTATTTATATAAGGGCATAAAGGAATTTAAGTATGGATATCAGGCAAGGGTAAACGTGATCAAGGATGAGAATGGTGACTTGCTTGCAGACTCTCATTCAATCCTCAACATATGGAAAAACTATATTGGACAACTACTAAATGTACATAGGCCCATTAGAAATGATCGGGACGAAATTCAAATTCAAACTGCTGAGCCATTTATACCCGAACCCACACTTTCTGAAGTCGAAATTGCGATAGAAATTATGAAAAATTATAAGTCTCCAAGTATCGATCAAATTCCAGCAGAATTAATACAAGACGCTGGAAGCGCATTATCTAACGAAATTGATAAGCTTGTACTTGCTATTTGGAAAAAGGAAATTATACCAGAACAATGGAAGAGTCCATAATCGTACCTATCTTTAAGAAGGGGGACAAGACTAACTGTAGTAACTTTCGAGGAATATCACTTTTGTTGACGTCGTACAAAATTTTGTCCAATATTCTTTCGAAAAGATTAACTCCGTATGTAGATGAAATTATTGGTGATCATCAGTGTGCTTTTAGGCGTAACAGATCAACTATTGATCAGATAATTTGTATTCGACAGATAATGGAGAAAAAATAGGAGTATAAGGGTACAGTGCATCAGTTATTCATTGATTTCAAAAAGGCACATTGCTCGGTTAAGAGAGAAGTTTTATATAATATTCTTATTAAATTTGGTATTCCCAAGAAACTAGTTCGATTAATTAAAATGTGTCTCAGTGAAACGTACAGCAGAGTCCGTATAGGTCAGTTTCTGTCAGATGCATTTCCAATTCACTGTGGGCTAAAGCAAGGAGATGAACTATCACCTTCACGTTTTAATTTTGCTCTAGACTCTAGATTATGCCATTAGGAAAGTCCAGGATAACAGAGAGGGTTTGGAATTTAACGTGTTACATCAGCTGCTTGTTTATGCGGATGACGTAAATATAATTGGAGAAAATCCACAAACGATTAGGGAAAACACGGGAATTTTACTTGAAACAAGTAAAGAGATAGGTTTGGAAGTAAATCCCGAAAAGACAAAGTGTATGATTATGTCTCGTGACGAGAATATTGTACGAAATGGAAATGTAAAAATTGGAAATTTATCCTTTGAAGAAGCGGAAAAATTCAAATACCTGGAAGCAACAGTAACAAATATAAATGATACTCGGGAGGAAATTAAACACAGAATATATATGAGAAATGCCTGTTATTATTTGGTTGAGAAGGTTTTATCATCCAGTCTGCTGTCAAAAAATCTGAAAGTTAGAATTTATAAAACATTTATATTACCGGTTGTTCTTTATGGTTGTGAAACATGGACTCTCACTTTGAGAGAGGAAAGTAGGTTAAGGGTGTTTGAGAATAAAGTGCTTAGGATAATATTTGGGGCTAAGAGGGATGAAGTTACAGGAGAATGGAGAAAGTTACACAACACAGAACTGCACGCATTGTATTCTTCACCTGACATAATTAGGAACATTAAATCCAGACGTTTGAGATGAGCAGGGCATGTAGGACGTATGGGCGAATTCAGAACTGCATATGGAGTGTTAGTTGGGAGGACGGACGGAAGAAGACCTTTGGGGAGGCCGAGACGTAGATGGGAAGATGATATTCAAATGGATTTGAGGGAGGTGGGATATGATGATAGAGACTGGATTGGTCTTGCTCAGGATAGGGACCAGGCGGGCTTATGTGAGGGCGGCAATGAAACTCCGGGTTCCTTAAAAGTCAGTAAGTAAGTAAGTAAGTAAGTAAGTAAGTAAGTAAGTAAGTAAAGTAAGTAAGTAAGTAAGTAAGTAAGTAAGTAAGTAAGTATATCAAATGTGTTCCTTCTTCGTGATTTCGTCAGTTCTCTTTTCCGCTTCATTTCTTCCTCTATTATTTATTTATTTATTTATTTATCTTCCATTTTTATTTTTCATTTTACCATCACTTAGGTCTATCTTTCTTTTCCTTCCTAACATTTCCTTTAAATTTTCATTTTCTCATACCTTCCTATACTTATCATTTCTCTCTGGTCTACATTTCTTTCTACTGTATTTCTGCAATTCTATTCTTCTCTATTCCACGTTTTCTTTCTTATTAAGCTACATTTACCTTCCCTTTTTTTCTTTTTATGTCTTTATTAATTTGTCGTATCTTCTCTCTTGTTATTTATCAACGCCTATTTAATTTCTTCTCTTTTCCAATTTTTCTATCTTTCTCCAACTTATTTCTTTTCACCGTACTCCGATTATTTTCCTTTTCTCCACACTGCATCTCTCTTTATCTTTTATGTCTTAGTTTTTCTTCACTTTCGCTCTCGTTTATTGGATTCTTCTTAAACTATCTTCTTTGACCAAGCAACTACCCATTCATAGCACATGACTGAATATTCCACAGGCCTATTCAGAATTAAAAACATAACCGTTGAATGTGACTAGCTGCCTCTCAATAAGATACACTTAAGGCTTACAAATTTTGCCAGGGTAAGAACGATCGTGGCTTACACAACGAACACGCACAATTTCGACTCTAAATCTGTCATCTGTAACTTGTGTAATTAGCAACATTTTAATGATAACGTTTACATTATAATTAGCATGCCTTCAGCTAATGACAACGCTTGCAATAATTTATTTCGACACTAGAAGCCCTAGGGACCGCTTTAGTCGACAACCTTTAAAAGAACGCTGTTCAAGTCCTCACTCGGAGGGACGTCGCATCTACGTCCGTAATGAGATCAGTCCTTTTTCAGAATGTACAGAAAATAAATACGAAAAAAAAAACTTTCCAATACACGTAACATCAAAAGAATACCAAACGTTCGCGTACAACGCACGACAAAAAAGATATAATCAAATTTTTGTTGTAATTTACATATGAGATCGGTAATCATCAACCCGGTTGGGAGCAACAGTGACTTACATCATCCGCTTTCTTGTAATGACGGATTACATGGCTCTTACGTCACAAAACATCAGATGATCCATTGAGAGCACATTGATTTTTCAGCATGGTTAACAGAACGGTGTGGCCCAAACACGTGTGCACGTGCGGTCTGAGGTCGCACTGAAGAGGAAGGAGACGTCGATGGAAATGTTCATGCCACGTGAGATGGCTTTCACGGTGCTAGGTTGTGGGATGTTTACGTTTTTTAACTACCTACCTGTTCTGCTTTTAAGGTCATAGAAAACAGAGACATATTATTATTATTATTATTATTATTATTATTATTATTATTATTATTATTAATCTATAATCTAAACTGACTGGAAGGTCCGGGGTTCGATCCCAGGTGGTGACAGGATTTTATCTCGTTGCCAAACTTTCAGAACGGCCCCGAGGTTCACTCAATTGTAACAAAACTAACATAATTCAATTTAAATCCTGTCCAAATTCAACGTCGCAAATTTCTAGCGCAATAATTAACAATAGATCCCTATTAGAAACAACAACAACCATATTTCTTGGATTAAAAGTCGATAATGTGTTAAATTGGAAAAATCATATTAAAGAAATTACCCCTAAACTAAATTCAGCTTGTTTTGCTATTAGATCTATGCAAAAGATAGTAAATATCAATACCTTAAAAACAATATACTTTGCATACTTCCACTCGGTAATGAGTTTTGGAATAATATTCTGGGGAAATTCCACAGATAGTAACTATATATTTCTATTACAAAAAAGAGTAATTAGAATAACAGTAGGTGCCAAATCTAGGGAATCGTGTAGGACTATTTTCAAAAAACTACAAATAATGCCCATGACTTGTCAGTATATCTTTTCATTAATAGTCTTCCTCGTATATAATCGTGAAAACTTTGTAACTAATTCAACAGTTCATAGCATAAATACACGTCAAAAAATGAATTTCATACTCCATCGGCAAGTCTATCGTGCTATCAAAAAGGAGTGCGTTATATGGCAGTAAAACTTTTTAATAGCCTCCCTATCGATATAAAAAATGAAACTCAAAACATAAAATTATTTAGGGCCAAATTAAAGAAGTACCTAATTTCTCACGCCTTCTATTCTGTAGGTGAATTCATGACATTCAATAACACTTAATGAAATTGATACTAAAACTTTGTGTTGTACTAGTAGACTATATTGTAAATCTCGTCTGTATATATTTCATCTAGACTGTGACTATAAATTAAGATTTTATAATAGTATTAAGTTTTTTGACTTGTTCCATATTCTAGCTGTGAGCATGTATGAATACCATGGAATGTTAATAAATACAATACAATACAGCCTCCTATAAAATTGAGTACCGGGTCTTTCCCGGGGGGTAAAAGGCGGTCAGAGCGTGGTGCCGACCACACCACCTCATTCTAGTGCCGAGGTCATGGAAAGCATGGCGCTCTACCTCCATGCTCCCCAAGTGCCTTCATGGCATATTACGGGGATACCTTTACCTTTATCATCTAAACTAGACCTGCAGACTGATTACCCCCCCTTTCTCACCCCACCCACCTTTTCTACCAGTGCGGTCATGACGTTCTAGTTACGCTCGGCTGCATCGACATTCATTCTCGCGGCGGCAGGTGTACAATACGTTATCAAGAATTACAAATGAACAGATAATAAAATCCTTACGAACATACCTTTAGAAAGCAAGAGAAAAATGAATGAGGAAAATAAATAAATTAAAGATATATAAAATGAATTTTAAAATGTATGTGTGTATATAATGTAAGAAGGTTTCCCTATGTATATATCGTCCTATTACTACAGGGACATCATTTTATTTTTACTTCAATTTTTATTGTACCTGAGTTTTTTAATGTACTTCACTCCCACCCCTTCTACTAATGAAGTTCAAACGCCCTCCACACAGATCCAAGACCGCATATACAGTCATAGTAGCCTTACGGTCATAGTAAAGAGTACGTTCCAAAAATATGTTCGCGTTTTCCAGTGACGAAAGAGTTTTCAATATTGCATCATTTTCGCACAGGTACTGTCGTCCATTTGCCTACGTCGTATCCCGGTTTTCCCCGCCAGCTTCTATTCGCCAGCCAGTGGCTGGACTGTCTTAGCTCTTTTCTGAGAACATTAATTTCTGTTAAGAATTGGACGTCTACGTAATATTATACAACTGTTTAAAATAACTTAAATAAAAGGGCCTCGTTTAGTAATTAACTGTTACGTGATTTCCCCCCTTTTTACGATCCTGCGACAAAACCACTTGGATGGACAGTAGATAGCATGTCAGAGTAATTTTATCTTTCCGGATCGAGCAGAAGTGAAGATTGAATTTACAGTACGTAAGGTACTCTTTTATAGAGTAGGTACAGAATTATTTCAACATGAGTTACTAGTACGAAGGACGACACTGGTAATTGGAATTACATACATTAGAACTGAAGCCTGTATCGAAATGACGGCCACCATTTTAAAAAATGTGTTTAAATTCCATATTATGATTATTTTTCAATTTAACTTCATTCTCTATATTGTACGCTAATGTGCTGTAGACAGTATAATATACACAGCATAATGAATACGTCCGCATGGACAGCTCAGTTCGTGAGTAAAAACACTCATTGTTAATACAGTACTGTATTTTGATTAAACAAAAACCAAATGAAACTTATCAAACTCAAAATCGCGATATATCCTAGTTTACGTAAATGGATGAAGTACTTTTCTTCCCTCCTATACCTAGTAAAGTGATTTGTTTGTATATTACGCCAGTATCATCGAACTCCAGTCGTGGGAGGGGGTATCAACCGTTGAGCCAGAGGTATAGCCAGGTTAATATTATAAAAGTTAGTAAAAATAAAATGATGTCCCTGTAGTAAAGCCGATTAAATCCACTTTTTGTACAAAATTAATTAAGTACAGTTCCCGACTTGTCTTTCCGTGCTCTGTATTCTACTAAAATGAAATAAGTCCGAAATGTGCATGCAGGCAACAAACCAATTACTTTATTTGAAGAATTTATTATGATTTTTCGTGCATTAGTAAAGTTTTAATTCCTGCTTTTACAAAACTTGTAATACTGGTCTTAACTGGTTTTACTAATAATATGACAATAAATAAATTGTACGTTGATAAGTGAGTGATAGCTATATGACCGGATGTCAATGCTGTCATTCAACATTTTTTTTTTTTTTTTTTTTTTTTTTAGATTTATTTATTTAACCTGGTAGAGATAAGGCCGTCAGGCCTTCTCTGCCCCTCTACCAGGGGATTACAATTAATATTAAATTTACAATTACAATTACAATAAAAATTAAAGTACGACAAGAATACCTGATTAATGAAAGCTAGACATTTTATCATAGAAGTTAAGAACAAAGAATATTTTTGTATTTACTAAATTACAAATTAAACCTACAATAACAAAATTCTATAGTGATGAAATTACCGGATATTGAGATATTTTGTGGTAGATTAAAAGAACTATTTACAAGAAACCATGTCTGAACGAGTCTCAATTACTGACCAAGTGCCTAGTAAGTTTGCGTTTGAATTCAATTTTATTTCGACAGTCCCTGATGCTAGCAGGTAACGAATTCCAGAGTCTTGGCAGGGCTATTGTGAAAGAGGATGAGTATGAGGAGGTGCGATGGGATGGTATTGTTAGTATTGTTTCATGGCGAGAGCGTGTGTTCAGATTGTGGTGGGAAGAAAGGTAAGTGAAGCGAGACGACAGGTACGAAGGAATAGAAGAGTTCAAGATTTCGAAGAGAAAGAGAAGTGAATGTAAATTTCTTTTCTTATCTAGTTTAAGCCAACCTATTGCTTCCAGGGATGGGGTAATATGATCATATTTACGAACATTGCTTACAAAACGTACACACAAATTATGAACGCACTCCAGCCAAATAAATAAATGAACAAATAAATAAATGAATAAATAAATAAAAGTAGGTAAATAATTATAAAGTAAATAAGTAAATAAATAACTAAGTAAGTAAATAAGAAAATAAAAAAAACAAACAAATAGGTCTAATACGCGTACTGCAGCTTAAAGAGAACTAGAACATGGCAAAATCTAAACCCGTGAAGGAATACTAATTCCAAAGGAAATGGGAATATGATTATTTTGTTATTGAAGACGAAATAATTGCTTGTTTACTGTGACCCATCCAATTTATTTCTACTCGTCATTTCAATATGAAACCACATTTCAACAAAGTCCATATTAAGAATTATGGAATGCACAAACTTTCGGGTAAGTTCAATATTACAAACTGTATATTGATTATTTATTTATAGGCTATATTGTAAAATTACGAACGTCACTCGTTATGTTCATTTTGAATTGAAATTCATAGCGACTTTCGAGTTTCATTACTTAAATATTGTAACTTTAAAATTCAAAACAATAATGTAGTTTTATTCTTACAACAATAACTCTTCACTCTCTACAATTCAATTCTACTCCCGTCAACAATGGGATTTCCACTCCAATCAGTAACACAGTATTCGTTATTGCACTCCACAGACGACAATGACAATTTACTTGGATTATTGGATTATTTTAACTAATGTTCACAAAGCACTATTTACAAATTAGAACTGTCAGTTCTCAGTTTACAGTTCGTTTGCCTTGGCTAGTACTTCTAGCTCAGTCACTCAAGTTCACAGTATCCTGAACCACAGACCTTCAGAGACAGTCCACTGAACCTCGAACTCAGGTCCCCCAACTGCGGTCAACTGCACTCGAATTCAGGACTTCGGACGCTCGCACAGCTGCAGATACACTCAAGTCGAACTCCGGTCTCGAAGCTGGCTTCACTGCTACACAAGACTGGCTGGCTTGCTGTTCACCGACTACACAACACTGCTGCTAACTAAACTGCTGCTCAAGTTCACTCGCGTGTCGTAATTTATAATCACACCATAGTTGCGAGAAAGTACGATTGCTCGAAATTTCCGGAAGATGCCACTCTCGAATTATCTGGATATCTCCCCTCTCTGCCGCGGTCGCTCTCTCTCCTCTCATCTCTCTGCCACAGTACATGCCCCAGGAAGCAGATGCGCGCGCAACCCGCCCGAACCACGGCCGACCTAGCCCTTCCTCCGCCGGTCGTGAGATCGAATCTCACGTGGCCGTCACAATATTATAAATTTATGTTTCCGTAGGTGATGGTAGGTGAAAAGTTTTCGAAAATCTAAAACAGGTTAGGTGCAAAGAAATCTCAGAGAAAGTACCGACAGGAAATCTAGCATTATTGTAAACCTTGAAACGAGATAACGCATTATAAAAACAATGAATTTATTACAAACCTTTTTGAAAATTACACGCCGCCACTGATCGGCCAGAGAATGTAAATAACTCTACGCGGAAGTCGATCATCCCCAATAGAAGTGGAGTGAGGCTGACGTCATATTTCCCCTAGTTAACGAGTTGTGCAGGCCTGATCTATACAATATATTAATTAACAGAAAAGATTGTTTTAGAGACCTCGGTGTATTAATCTACAATCAATTATATTTTCACAACCACATTGATTATATTTATCGTATACAGAACAACTAATACTCTACAAAAACATCTCAATACACAAAAAACACAAACAAACAAATACAACCACACAGGCATATACAAACTCAAATGTAACACCTGCAACAACTTATACATAGGACAGACAGGCAGATCATTTCAAACAAGTTACAAAGAACACATCACAGTCATAACAAAATTACAAAACACCTCCACATATGCAGAACACATCACAAATGATAATCACACCTACAGAGACATCAACACAGACATGGAAATACTGCACATCCAACCAAAAAGCCAGAAACTAAACACACTAGAACAATATGAAATATACAGACACACAAAAAACACCCAAATGAAATTCTCAACACATAACTGAATTTCAGAACACACACACTTTTTGACTCCACATTACACTACACAAACACACCCCTACAGGAAACAAAACAAAAGGCTCCAAGACCAGCAACAACCAGTTCTGAAGAAGGTCGATAACAGACCGAAACATGTTAATCAGATACGATAGAATTTAACACGAGAAAGATATATAATACGTATTCCGAAGTGATATAGTGTTAAAAGTTGTGTAATCAAGATGTATGTACAGGAACATCATTTTATTTTTACTAACATTTCTAATATTAACCTGGCTATACCTTTGGATTAATGGTTGATTACCGGAAACACCGTTTGCTACCTCCTTCCACAACTGAAGTTCGATGATACAAACAAATCACTTTACTAGGTATAGGAAGGAAGAAAAGTAGTTCATCCATTTACGTAAACTAGGAAACATCGTGATTTTGAGTTTGATAATTTTCATCAGGTTTTTGTTTAATCAAAATACGGTATGTATTAACAATAAGTTTTTTTACTCACGAATTGAGCTATCCATTCGGACGTATTCATTATGCAGTGTATATTATACTGTCTACAGCACATTAGTGTACAATTTATAAAATTAAGGTAAATTTGAAAATAAACATAATATGGATATTTAAACACATTTTTTTAAATGGTGGCTGTTCATTTCGATACAGGCTTCAGTTATTTTGTGCATATTATCGCACTATGGACTATTGTATCTAATTCCAATTACCAGTTTCGGTCGTCGTACTAGTAACTCATGTTGAAATAATTCTGTACCTACTCTATAAAAGAGTACCTTACGTACTGTAAATTCATTCTTCACTTCTGCCCGATCCGAAAATATAAAATTACGCAGACATGGTATCTGCTGTCCGTCCAAGTGGTTTTGTCCCAGGGTCGTAGAAAGGGGGGAACTCACGTGACAGTTAATTACTTAACGAGGCCCTTTTATTTAAGTTATTTTAAACAGTTGTATAATATCACATAGACGTCCAATTCCTAAGAGAAATTAAGGTTTTCAGAAAAAAAAATCTATGACAGCCCAGACACTAGTCTTTACAGAGGAGCGAGCAAAAGAGGTGGGGAAAACCGGGATGCGACGTAGGCAAATGGACGAGAGTACCTGTGCGAAAATATGATTCATTATTGAACGCTCTTTCGTCACTGGAAAACGCGAACATATTTCTGGAACATACTATACTAACTCAGTCCTGTTTACCGTAAGGAGACTTGCATACGCGGCCTTGGTTCTGTGTGGAAACTGTTCGAAGTTTACTAGTAGAGGAGGTGAGAGTGAAGTACATTCAAAAACTCAGGTACAATAAAAATTGAAGTAAAAATAAAATGATATCCCTGTACCTCTAGAGAAATTAATTGCAACTAATTTAGCTTGTAAATTTATCGGTAATATCAAAACTTCTTACGATATTACAGTATTTATGATAATGAATTGGAGATATTATGGTAGGGGAAACTAGGAATTCTGCTACAATTTTCTGTTTCATTTTCGAGGACGTTTATCTCGATCTCCGATGTCCAAAATCGACTCTCCTAGCATTTGTACTATCGTTGTGCTTTTAATTCAAGTGTTAGTCGATTTAAAAACACAAATTACACAATCTGAGGACAGTCATAGCCAGGCCATATTCAGCCTCTGCTGTGTATTCCCACCAGCGCAATAGACTTATATCTATTATTTGGCGCATAATTTTATTAGTGCAACTGAACCCATCAATAACGCGGGCTGAGGTAGATTGATACGGGGGCTTGGAGCATAAACACATGTCAGTCCCATGAACTGGGCACCCCACAGCTATTGTGTTGACCAGCGCTCCTTCTATAAAGGGAAATGGCACAGTGTTCCATTTCGTTGTGATTTGGATTACGAACTACTGAAATATCTGGATTTGCTACACTAACATTTTTATTCTAAACATGAACAGCACTTCAGTGTAAATTTATAAGATTTCATAATTGTGGAGCTTGCGTCCAAAAGCAGATGTCTTACAACTCTACATACACTCACGACCAGACGAAATTGATGCAACTATTGGCAAAATTAATCATGCCTTGAATCAAGTTTCTTCATGGGCGAAAAAGTTCGGACTTAGGTTAAAAGCTAGTAAGTCACAAGCTATAATAATTGGACATAAGAGACTACTGATCACAATGAACGACAGACATATCCCAATTATTACAGTAAATAATGCCACTATTCCGTACCATTCCGTCGTCAGAAACCTCGGCATTTTCTTGGACGGAAATTTAAATTGGGAATGCCAAATAAAGGAAATATCCAAGAGAGTGTGCTATACCATGAATTCTCTTAACCCATTCAGAAACTTCCTCCCGCCAGAATTAAAACAGATTTTAGTGCAAACCCTCGTACTACCACTGTTTGACTATTGCGACGTAATACTTACAGACTTGACAACTGACCTTTCGAACAAGCTGCAGCGTGTGCACAATATGGGTGTCAGATTCATCAGCAATGCTCACAAATTTGACCACATTACACCCTCGTTCAAATCTTTATCCTGGCTGCAACTTAGTAACCGTAGAACAATTCATTCGCTCTCTCTTCTGTTTCGAGTTCTCCACACTTCTACTCCAAATTATCTTCGTTCCCGGTTTAACTACTTATCCTCCAATCACAATCTAAACACCAGGTCACAGGAGAGCCAAATCCTAGCAATTCCTGCCCATAGAACATCCCACTATTCATCCTCTTTTACTGTCTCAGTCCCCCGTGAATGGAATTCTCTACCTCAGAAGATTAGGGGCTGCCAGACAATAACCACTTTCAAGAAAAGGCTAAACGATTTCTTACGGGCGCAGTCAAATTGAAGTTATAATTGTGATCGAGTTTAATAATTTAATTTAATTTAGGTATGACTATCATTATTATTATCATTATTATTATTATTATTATTATTATTATTATTATTATTACATAATTATATTATTGGTGCTGTGAAGATGAAAAGAATTGTCATTGTATTATATTAATTATGTATTATATTGTCTTGTATTGTAGTATTGTATTGCTTTGTATTGTATTGCATTAATTATGTTATATTCATAGCACTGTAGTAATTTTCTATCATACTGGTTGAGTGGAAGAGAAGGCCGAATGGGCTTAACTCTGTCAATTAAAATAAACCATTATTATTATTATTATTATTATTATTATTATTATTATTATTATTATTATTATTATTATTATTATTATTATTATATCCATGTTATAACTTGATTTTTTTCAGGAAACAAGAGAAACTGATATTGGTACTCAAATTAACAGAAAAAAAATCGGAAAAAAGAATATGGAACGCCTGATTCATTTTTACTAATCTAATGTGTTAATGTTTGTTCAAAGTAAAGACAAGTAATTAAAATTTCTTTGACTTCAGTAAATAAAGAAAGAGATAGAATGAGAATAAAGTGCATAAAGAGAGTAAGAAAGTGATAAAATAAAAGAAAGGGGAAGAGACTGAAAAGGAAGGTGTAGGGAGAGGAAAATAATGCAAAAGTGTAGGGAATGGAGGGAAAAAATGTACACAATAGTGAAAGAAAGAGAAAGAGGAATATAAAACAAGGAAGAAAGAAGAAAGAAAGGAAATGAATGGAAAACCAAAGACGGAACAAGAAAGAAAAGGGACAAAGTGAATTGGAAACAACGTATAGAGGGGGAAAATGCTATAAATATCAGAAATTAGATCATAAAAATTAGGTATAAGAAGGAAGGGCGAAGGAATGGATTGTGGTTAGATGTGTGAGTTCTGGAGATAAAAGAAACAAGTAAATGAACAATAAATGAAAAACAGCAAAGGAAAAAGAAAGACAAATTTAGAGAACAATAAACTATATTTTAAAATGTAGAAGGATAAATGACAAAGAAAGAAGAAAATAAAGAATGAAAGAAACATTGGAAGATAGAAGTAAAATAATAGATTTATTTACTTATTTATTTATTCACTTACTTACGTACTTAATTACTTATTTATTTATTCATTCATTTAATAATTCATTTATGTATTTATTTATGTATGTATTTATTTATTTATGTATTCAATTATCTATCTATCTATCTATCTATCTATCTATCTATCTATCTATCTATCTATCTATCTATCTATCTATCTATCTATCTATCTATCTATCTATCTATCTATCTATCTATCTATCTATCTATCTATCTATCTATCTATCTATCTATCTATCTATCTATCTATCTATCTATCTATCTATCTATCTATCTATCTATCTATCTATCTATCTATCTATCTATCTATCTATCTATCTATCTATCTATCTATCTATCTATCTATCTATCTATCTATCTATCTATCTATCTATCTATCTATCTATCTATCTATCTATCTATCTATCTATCTATCTATCTATCTATCTATCTATCTATCTATCTATCTATCTATCTATCTATCTATCTATCTATCTATCTATCTATCTATCTATCTATCTATCTATCTATCTATCTATCTATCTATCTATCTATCTATCTATCTATCTATCTATCTATCTATCTATCTATCTATCTATCTATCTATCTATCTATCTATCTATCTATCTATCTATCTATCTATCTATCTATCTATCTATCTATCTATCTATCTATCTATCTATCTATCTATCTATCTATCTATCTATCTATCTATCTATCTATCTATCTATCTATCTATCTATCTATCTATCTATCTATCTATCTATCTATCTATCTATCTATCTATCTATCTATCTATCTATCTATCTATCTATCTATCTATCTATCTATCTATCTATCTATCTATCTATCTATCTATCTATCTATCTATCTATCTATCTATCTATCTATCTATCTATCTATCTATCTATCTATCTATCTATCTATCTATCTATCTATCTATCTATCTATCTATCTATCTATCTATCTATCTATCTATCTATCTATCTATCTATCTATCTATCTATCTATCTATCTATCTATCTATCTATCTATCTATCTATCTATCTATCTATCTATCTATCTATCTATCTATCTATCTATCTATCTATCTATCTATCTATCTATCTATCTATCTATCTATCTATCTATCTATCTATCTATCTATCTATCTATCTATCTATCTATCTATCTATCTATCTATCTATCTATCTATCTATCTATCTATCTATCTATCTATCTATCTATCTATCTATCTATCTATCTATCTATCTATCTATCTATCCATTTATTCATTTACTTATTTATTTATCTATCTATTCATTTATTCATTTACTTATTTATTTATTTATCTATTTATTTATTCATTTATTTATTTACTTATTTATTTATTTATTCATTCATTCATTTATTTACTTATTTATTTATTTATCTATCTATTCATTTATTCATTCATTCATTTACTTATTTATTTATTTATTTATTCATTCATTCATTTATTTATTTATTTATTTATTTATTTATTCATTCATTCATTTATTTATTTATTTATTTATTTATTTATTCCAATGGCAATTTAACAATGAATGCAATCATAAAATTTGTAACAATTCAATCGCTTCCCAATAACTCCCAGATTCTGTAGTCCTGGAAAGTGCTGGACATTTTTCAGGTGGCTCTGTCCATGTTAGAAGGCTATTCATATGCAGCAGAGATGTTTTCGTAAGAGATCATTCCCCGCGATGAGACTGAAGGTGGCAACTGCTTCACTTCTTGGGTTAATGGGTGTTGTATGAATCTTAACATTTCACTGTTTGCTCTCTAAACAGTGACAGATTTTTGAAGATCTTTTAAAATTCTAATCTTTGCTGTATTGTATGATGTTTCTCGATTTGATAATTGTTTTTATTTCAGAATCTCATAAAAATAGAAAAAGACAAGAAGAATAAAGCCTCATTCACAATGAAAATTAAACATAACGTAAGCGTTAACTTAAGAATATAAACGTTACGGTAAAATCAAGAAGTCATACCATCATTCACGATGGGAACATAAACATAACAGAAAACATACTTGGTAACCATGGAAACATATCAACGACGCCATTTCCTCATATTCTGTCGTATACTTCATCGCTCCACGATAGTGTACTGTTTGCAAATCACGTAAGCATAAGCATGAAAGTTTGGAGTTTGCAAACTTTCATGTTAACTTCTCACGGTAATGTTTGTCAATGCTTATGTGAATAATTGTGAATGATCCTATTTGGTAGCCTGGGCTCAAACTTCTGTTTTTATGTTACGGTTATGTTTAATTTTCATTGTGAATTGGCCTTAAGGTTATACAAACGAAGATAAAATAAGAAATAATGATAGCAAAAAACAAAAGCAAGGAAGGGAGTGAAGAAAAATTAAAGAAAAGGAGCGTCAGGAAGAAAGAAAAATGTTGGAGAAGAAATAAAGGGGCAAATAATGAAAAAAGAGGGTGAAGGGAATACAAAGAAATACAGAGGAGATAGAGAAGGCAGGAGAAAGTGAAAGTATATAAGAAATGAAAAACGAAATACACGAGAAAGTAATATCAGAAGCGAAATGATTTAGTTTATCGCACTAAGGGTGGAATCCATAGTCGTCACTTAAAAAAATGAGTGAACCCTTAAGTAATAAGTGTTTGCTTATAATAAGGAAACCCTTAAGTCAGTTCCGAATTCATAGACAACACTTATTTTCACGTAATGAGTGCTCACTTACAGCTGCCGGACATGACGTCATAACAAAAGCTGGCTCTCATTGAACTAATCGAAAGCAGCTCTACATGTGGAGTTGCTATAACAACGAGTTATCAATATTATTGTACTGGATAAGTTATATACAGCAATAGGTTCATGATATGTTAAATTATAGTTGCATGTTAGTTATAGCTATAATCAGATATCCTACTAAATGGAAGAAAAGTTCTGTAGTAGTGAATTTCTTAAATAAATTAATTAAGCCTATTAGGCTTACTATACAATACTGTATATTGAATTTATTAACATAGTGTTATATTTACTCTGTAATTTGCCAATTATAGCTACATTTTACATTTTTGGCTATGATATCTATACTTAACCCATTTAATTTATTTTTATTTGGTATTTTTCATTTATATCTAGAACTGTTCTTTTATTCAGGTAGTATATACTTGTTTTTTTTTTTATTTTTAATTTGTAATTACACTTGCATCTGCATTATCTCTTTTTTCATGTTATATGTAATTCTATGTTTTTTTAACAAATATATGTACTATGCAAATCAAGCTTTTCAGATATAACTCCCTGTAAAGTTGATTTGAATAATTTTGAGGGAAAAAATGTTCCGGGGCCAGGTATCGAACCCGGGACCTTTGGTTTAACGTACCAACGCTCTACCAACTGAGCTACCTGGGAACTCTACCCGACACAGATCCAATTTTTCCCTCTATATCCACTCACCTCAAAGTGGGCTGACAACCGTCAAGCAACCAACTTCGAGTGCACACTAACTCTGGTTGGTTGGTTGGTTGCTTGACGGTTGTCAGCCCACTTTGAGGTCTGTGGATACAGAGGGAAAAATTGGATCGGTGTCGGGTAGAGTTCCCGGGTAGCTCAGTTGGTAGAGCGTTGGTACGTTAAACCAAAGGTCCCGGGTTCGATACCTGGCCCCGGAACAATTTTTCCCTCAAAATTATTCAAATATCTGTACTGTCTACTGTAATTGGGGCTTTGCCATGTTATAGACATAAATAAATAAATAAATAAATAAATAAATAAATAAATAAGTGCCGGTAGGTAATTAAGTAAATAAATAAATACATAAATAAATAAGTAAATAAGCAAGTAAGTACTGATAAGTAAATAAATAAATAAATAAATAAATAAGTAAATAAGTAAGTACCGGTAAATAAATAAATAAATAAGTACCGGTAAGTAACTAAGTAAGTAAATAAATAAATACATAAATAAATAAGTAAATAAGCAAGTAAGTACTGATAAGTAAGTAAGTAAATAAATAATTAAATAAGTAAGTAAGTACCGGTAAGTAAGTAAATAAATAAATCAATAAATAAATATATAAATAAATAAGTACCGGTAAGTAAATAAATAAATCAATAAATAAATAAATAAATAAGTAAGTAAGTAAGTACCAGTAAGTAAATAAATAAATAAATCAATAAATAAATAAATAAATAAGTAAGTACCGGTAAGTAAGTAAATAAATAAATCAATAAATAAATAAGTAAGTACCGGTAAGTAAGTAAATAAATAAATCAATAAATCAATAAATAAATAAATAAATAAATAAATAAATAAGTACCGGTAAGTAAGTAAATAAATAAATAAATAAATAAATAAATAAATAAATAAATAAATAAATAAGTAAGTACCGGTAAGTAAATAAATAAATAAATAAATAACGATCAATTTGGCTAGAGCAACAATTTCGAATTGATCTGAAAACGATATCGATTCTTAAATTGCAGTTCACTATACATTTCCAGAGGATTCTCCATGTCTCTAATGTACCTTTTTGGGACACGTATATTTTCCTCATTTCGTTCAACAAAATCCTCAAAATCATTCTCAGTATCCATTTTGAAAATGAGTGGTCACTTAAGGGTACAGATAAGCTCACTTAAGTAATCACTCATTATGTGAATGAGGGACAACTATGAATTAGAAATGAGTATAAGTAACCACTTAAGGGTTCACTCATGTATAAGTGACGACTATGAATTCCGCCCTAACTGCCTGTCAGAATGAAATGCTGATACCCAAGTAACCAACAACCGTCACCACGAAGACAAGAGAAACACAGAGACTTAGACCACTGCTGCGGGCAAGGAGTTCGCCAGTACAAAGCCTTTGATGTGTACGCAGGAGAGAAAATAAAAATCAAAATTCGTCTGTGACAGAAAAAATCAAAATCTATCTGTCACAGGGAAAAAATTACACAACAGCACTTTGATGTCTGGTGCGCGCTGATGACGACGTCGACGACGCTTCCCGTGTTGGCAGGATAAAGAGAAAAGGAGCAAAAAGGATTTTTAATCGAAATCCAAACTAATTCACCGTCTCTCAACTAGAAATCGAAAATGCACGCTCTGACGCCTCAGCCATCGAACGTGGCGTGTTGAAACTACATCACGCACTCCAGTTGTTCAGACCAGGCCCAGTAAAGCCTCCAACGTGGCGTCTCCAGAACCCACACATCAACGGAAATCTTCATTCTTCATTTACTGGAATCCTAATGTGAATGACACGGGTCAACACATGAAAATAAAATGGGGGAGAATATTTAACCAAACACGGGACCTTGGTTATTGTACAAAAGGTTATTTATATAAAAAAAAAGAACCATAGTCCAAAGAAATTCAAATTTGACATAGTAGTAAGCACGTGGTGAGCGTATTGTGGCGGCCATCTACTGAATTATAATCTTTTCGCTGTAAGAAAAATCCTAATGTAAACAATAGCACGTGGCTGAAGTGAGGCTTCATTGGCCGCTGTTTGGCGCCACAGATTCTCAGTACGTGTTCCCGCCTACTGTTGTACATTCTGTTTCATGTTAAACATTTCCCGTTACTAGTCAAGTAGGCCTAACCTCGCTACTATGCATTCGTTTGCTTAGGAAACATTTATTTTATAACTATCCGTACCCGTGAGCTCCGCTGCACCTGTTAGAAATAAATATAAAGTAATTACATAATTAAAATAGGACGTTTGATCCAGGGAACGTTCGTGTTTGTTAGAAGGATAAATCGTTTAATATGTTACTTAATTGAAATTGTATTTAAATAATTAAAATGCGATCATTTTGGTCCAGAGAGCACTCATTTGGTGCAATGACAATTCCTTTAACATGTTTCTTATTTGTTATTACATGCAACCATAGTTTAATGAAGATTGACATATAATTTAGTTTTAATGTGTAAACTTTACATTACTTGCTATAAGGTTCAATTGAATTATGGTAATAACTTAATTTTAACCCTTGTTTTCTACGTATTCATAAATGGCGCTTGGCCCACTATGGTTCTGAACCCTTCAAATAACATAAATAGTGATACAGCATAAACAGTGATACGTAATTATATTTCTTACTTTCGAAAATGTAAGAATTCACGATCTCCTATGTACCATTGCCCTGGAATGAATAAATGTGTTTTTCCTTCCTATTCAAAAATTTTGTATTTTGTACATAAGATTACTGCAGGAACAACAAGGCTACAATCTGAGGCGGCGGTGAAAATGTATTGTATTGTTTTTTTTCCAAGGTCCTTTATAGACGAAGTCATTTGTCATTTCATTGCACCGTCTTAGATGGCGTTATTTTAATTTTAAAACTCATTTATCTCATTAAATATCAGTCCTATCAAAATCTTGGAAATAATAAACCTTATCAGAAATCATTTTAAAGAAACTTTTGTTATGTAACATTTTTTACAAAAGTCAATAATAAGCGAGATATTTCGATTTATTTAATTCAGGCCCCCTTATAACCCCCGTTTTAAATAAAGTATTTTGAATGCCATATAGCCTAAAATCTAAGTTACAACGAACTTAATTTATATTCCAATTTTCATATAAATCGGTTCAGCCATTATCGCGTGAAAAGGTAACAAACATCCAGACAGACATACAAACAAGAATTTCAAAAAAAGCGATTTTCGGTTTCAGGGTGGTTAATTATTTATGTTAGGACCAATTATTTTTGGAAAATCGAAAATTACCAGAAAATTTTCAGATACAGATTTATTATTAGTATAGATTTATTTATTTATTGTATTCTTCATCTGACATAATTAGGAATATTAAATTCAGACGATTGAGATGGGTAGGGCATGTAGCAAGTACGGGCGAATCCAAAAATGCATATAGAGTGTTAGTTGCGAGGCCGGAGGGAAAAAGACCTTTGAGGAGGCCGAGACGTAGATGGGAGGATAATATAAAAACAGATTTGAGGGAGTTGGGATATGATGGTATAGACTGGATTAATATTGCTCAGGATAGGGACTGTGAGATAAAAGAAATGAATAAATAATTCTAGTTAGATAAAATCGATTAAATAATAACAAATTGTACAAACAGCATATGTTCATTGTACATTTATATTTCACTTTAATCATACGAATCGTAAAAATTGTAAATATTGCAAAGAGATTGAGGAAATTCCAACATGGCGGGCTTATGTGAGGGTGACAATGAACCTCAGGGTTCCTTAAAAGCCATTTGTAAGTAAATAAGTATTTATTTATTTATTTATTTATTTATTTATTTATTTATTCATTCATTTATTCATTTATTTATTTATTTATTTATTTATTTATTTATTTATTTATTTATTTATTTATTTATTTATTCATTCATTCATTCTGGTGGAGTTAAGGTAAAGAGGCCTTCTCTTCCACACTACCAGAGGCACCGTCCTCAGTGGATTATTGATTACTATAATAGCCACTGGATGTGAGGTTCGCAGGTTCAAATCCATCCTAGAGCGGTATAGGCCTAGTGTAAAAGACGATAAAATTTTAGCATGGCTTCCTTAGAATAGAAATAAACCTATAGGTTTCGTGTTGCAGATTAACTTCACTTAATAACCCTACCCCTGATAGACGGCTTTAGCAAAATTTGTCAATCATTTCTCGCTTTTGTTGAATTTCAATTCTGAATAACATCTAGAGTTGGAAAGCATCGTTAGCTAAAATACTTCTGCTGTCCTTCAAATGAAAATTAAATGTGATAGTAATGTACAGAATAATAATAATAATAATAATAATAATAATGATTTATTTTAGCTGACAGAGTTAAGACCGTAAGGCCTTCTCTTCCACTCAACCAGCAAAAAGTATATATACATATGCATGAACTTACAAAGAATTCAACAACTTGATTTAGATGAGAGTTACATATATACTTACTTACTTATTTACTTACTTACTTACTTACTGACTTACTTACTTACTTACTTACTTACTTACTTACTTACTTACTTACTTACTTACTTACTGGCTTTTAAGGAACCCGGAGATTCATTGCCGCCCTCACATAAGCCCGCCATTGGTCCCTATCCTGAGCAAGATTAATCCATTCTCTATCATCATATCCCACCCCCCTCAAATCCATTTTAATATTATCCTCCCATCTACGTCTCGGCCTCCCTAAAGGTCTTTTTCCCTCCGGCCTTCCAACTAACACTCTATATGCATTTCTGGATTCGCCCATACGTGCTACATGCCCTGCCCATCTCAAACGTTTGGATTTAATGTTCCTAATTATGTCAGGTGAATACAAGAGTTATTTACGAATTAAACAACAAAATTCTATGAACTATTAATTAAACACTGAAATACAAACTATGTAGCAGAATTAAGCTAAAATACATAGAATGTGAATATATTTCAAATAATATTAGATAATAGAAAGAGATTATTATGAGACAATTTTGAAAATACAGCACTATCAGGAGTAACAATGTAGTCAGTGATAGTTTAAATCAGTATGATTGGAGTGAAATGCTAATAAGGTTATCTTTTAAGCTGTTTTTAAAGGTGTTTATTGTCTTGCAGCCCCTAATACTTTGTGACAAGGAATTCCATTGACGCGAGGTGGATACTGTAAAAGATAATGAATAATAAGATGTTCTATGAAGAGGTATACTTAGCGTGCCACAGATAAGTGATCTGGTATTTACGTCGTGGTTAGAGTATAGATAAGAGAAACGAGGCGAAAGGTAATTTGGTGTTGAGGTGTGCAGAATTCGAAAGCGTGAAGACAATCTGAGCCTAGAAGATGCTCTGGAAGTACTAAATAGGAAAATCCCTTGCCTATATGCAGAATAGAAGACGTGTTCTAACACTTTGCACAGTGTCATGCTGTATGATTCGGAAAAATACGGCAACTGAAGCGTTGAGAGTAGAAAATTTATTGTGAACTTGGTTCTCTGACCAGAGCTTTGGATTGTACTGGCCTTTGTCTGCGAATACGAAGGCTAATAATGGGCAAATTAGGCAGAAACATGATAATGAAAGACCATTTATATTAACGAATCGTTAGAGTGAATAAAATACGGAAGAGGGCGGACAACCCCCTTGAAGAACGAGATCCCTGTTCAGATAGACAGCGGGGCATCTCTATCTGAAGAACAGCAATGTTTCAGTTTATTAACAAAGAATCTCGTAAAATTATTATAACTGAAGATAGAACTGAATACAAACCCACCCCTTAGACATCAGCGTCATGTCTGCATGAGGGGTTGTGGAGGGAGGGGGTTTGCATATTGAGGTAGACCGAGCATGAAAATATCCTCCACCCTCGCACAAACCCCATCCTAGTGAGTTTCATATTGCCGCAGGGGGTGCTGGGCTACCCTGGCCTGTAGTTTCAAGCATCATGGCGTCATGGAACCAAACAGCGGCGGCTCGGAGGGTCTGTGCCCTCTAACTCAATATAGCACGGCATTCGTACACTTTTTCTTGCGATACTACTTCCATATCTCGTATTTGTTTCGTTTCCTTACGGGTATAGGGGTAACTTGGTCAGTTATTTAAAGCATATTACTAGAATAACCATTCATTCACTCATAGCTTTGTGTCCAAGGGCAGATCTTTCACTGCAAACCCAGCATTCTCCAATCTTTCCTGTTTTCCACATTCCTTCCTTCCTTCCCTCACTCACTCACTTACTTATTTACTTACTTACTTACTGGCTTTTAAGGAACCCAGAGGTTCATTGCCGCCCTCACATAAGCCTGCCATTGGTCCCTATCCTGAGCAAGATTAATCCATTCTCTATCATCATATCCCACCTCCCTCAAATCCATTTTAATATCATCTTCCCATCTACGTCTCGGCCTCCCCAAAGGTCTTTTTCCTTCCGGTCTCCCAACTAACACTCTACATGCAGTTCTGGATTCGCCCATACGTGCTACATGCACTGCCCATCTCAAATGTCTTGATTTAATGTTCCTAATTATGTCAGGTGAAGAATACAATGCGTGCAGTTCTGTGTTGTATAACTTCCTCCATTCTCCTGTAACTTCATCCCTCTTAGCCTCAAATATTTTCCTAAGCATCTTATTCTCAAACACCCTTAACCCATGTTCCTCTCTCAAAGTGAGAGTCGAAGTTTTACAAACATAAAGAATAGCCGGTAATATAAGTGTTTTATAAATTCTAACTTTCAGATTTTTTGACAGCGGACTAGATGATAAAAGCTTCTCAACCGAATAATAACAGGCATTTCCCATATTTATTCTGTGCTTAATTTCCTCCCGAGTGTCATTTATATTTGTTACTGTTGTTCCAAGATATTTGAACTTCTCCACCTCTTCAAAAGATAAATTTTCAATTTCCTTCCTTCACTCACTCACTCTCTAATTAATTATTCAATTCATTCATTCATTCATTCATTCATTCTTTCACTTTTTTCTGTTTCATTTTTTTATCTTACTTCTTTTCCTTTATTCACAAAATAAATTAAGAGAGAAAAGGAGTATATTTATTCCAGGAAGTAATACCGGTTGTTCTGTATGGTTGTGAAACTCGGACTTTCACTTCGAGAGAGGAACAGAGATTAAGGTTGTTTGAGAATAAGGTTCTTAGAGAAATATTTGAGACTAAGAGAGATAAAGTTACAGGAAAATGGAGAAAGTTACACAACGCTAGGGTGACCAGACGTCCTCTTTTGTCCGAGCATGTCCTTTGTGCTTTGTCCGGGATTCCGGGCGGATTTTTTTTTAAATCAAGAAGTGTCCTCCTTTTCGTAACCTGATAAAGCGTCGTGAAATAAAGCAACTGAAAACAAAAATCAAAAGCCTGTGAACACTGATTAAGAAACAAGAGCCGCCACTGAGAGACGCAGCGTCGCAGTAAGTTGGGTAGTCTAACTACCAGTGCAAATAGCTCGACAGATACGACCAGGAATTAGGGCGCAGCCCTATCTGCATGTACGTCGCGATAAGTAGGAACAAGAGCTCCATTGCCGGACAGAGTGCACTTAGGGGAGGAGAATGGAGCATTCTTGCCTTGTCTCTGTAAAAACACGCGTTCATCTCGCCTCTAATTCCATCCTCAATTGCTCAATCGAATTATTTCACGGAACTTCAACTAGTAATTGGTGTCATCTGCGAGCACTAATAATGAAATCCTATTTTAGTTACATTCCAGTTTGAGTAAAACGCTTCGTGGTTACATATCCACGGTATAATTCATCGATTTGTGTCAAGTGGTAGTGTGTGGCTACAGGTTCAGAAGTCCACAGTAAAGGTACGTTTTCCTCGATGCGACTATCGCGATGATCGTTCAACGATGATCGTGCAACGATGATCGTTGAGCACTATTTCTTTGTATTTCGTATGGAGCAGTTTTTCTTCGAGTGACTGCCGCTAGAGTCGTTAACGACGATCGTACGTCTTAAATAGTCGTTCAGAAAAAGGTTGAATATAATCGTCAGTCGTTAACGTTTATTGTGAGAAAGACGTGTATCATGGCTCCTTCGTTTTCTGACGCGGATGATGAAATTATTCTCGAGGAACTGGCGAATCATCCCTCACTGTGGCAGCTGTCACATGCGTCCTACAAGGATCAAAGGTTCAAGGACAATATATGGGCTGAATTTGTCAATAAAGTTGGAAAATTAAGTTATTTAAATTTTTGATACAGTCTCTCTTGATTATTGAGCTCAAGCAGACGGTGTTTTTTGGCTCTTTTCATTCCATACGTATGGAGAAGTATTTCGTCATCTTCCATCTCCTCAATCAAAGGCATTTAAAGTAATCTTTTACGTCTACTCATTAAACTCATTCTGTTAAACACAATCTTCCTGTAGAACAGCCGTGGCGAAAATGTGACTCACGAGCACATTGTGGCTCGCAATGATAGCTGTGCATTTCTATTGCTTCCTACCTTCTCCAACCCCCACCCTCTCACTCACTGGAGACAAACTACGTTCCATTTGTGTTTGTCTCTGACCTGCGAGTGGCGTATCGTTGCAATGTCTCTCTCGAAATCATGTAGCTCTACAAAACGGAAGTTTCAAGTAGGATAGGAGAACGCATTTTTTTGCTGCGAATATGATGAGAATATTAAATGTATGATTTGTTCACAAGTATTACGAGGAACACGGTTGTATAACATGAGACGGCATTATACTACATGTTACTGATGAAACATTAAAAGGTTGTATTATTATTATTATTATTATTATTATACGTCGATTCTTTTTCAGCAGATGTACGAATAATACGGTTACATCTTCTATTTAAACTCAAAGATTTACAACGTGATGTTAAATGAAAGTTATATGTACAGCAAGGACTTGAAAAATGTTGAACTTTTCAAATCTTTGCCAAAAAAAAAAAAAATAAATATCCGAAGCTTCGTTCTTTCGCTTGCTCTGTTGAAGCCATGTTCGCTATAACGTACGTTTGTGAAAAATTATTTTCAACAATGAAAATATTAAAAACCAAATTTAAATCACGACTGACAGACAAATACCTTCGTGATCAACTACGACTGGCAGTGATATAATTCCTGATTTTGAAACTCTGTCGCAGAGACATTCTGAAGACAGTTAATTTTAGGTTGTGATAATGTGTCCTATGTTTTCTTATTCATTTCTTTCTTCGTTACACGTACTAAACATTAGTTTGTAGCCTTGTACTGTATAAAATTATATTTGAGTGCTTGACGTAAGGAAAATGAAAATCCGTTAATTAGTCAGACAGTTGCTTCACTTCCCCTTCGGGTGTCCGCCTCCCTCCATACTCGTAGGTGCTATGCACGTTGCAGGTTACACAATGGCTCGGCGCACGATCACATTTTCGCCACGGCTGCTCTAGAACGATGCGATTGCGAATCAAAACACGCGACTAGTGAAAAATCAACAAATCGTAGACGCTCCGAGCAAAATGGTAACCAACGATTATCGTTTAACTTTTCATCGTTCAACAATAATCGTTGAAAACGAGGAAAACGTACCTTTACACTCGTGAGGTCCGCCGTTGTGGAGTAATGGTTAGACAGTCTGACCGTGAAACGAGCGGGTCTGGGTTCAAATCCTGATTGGGGAAAGTTACGTGATTGAGATTTTTACCTAGGTTTTCCCTTAGACAATCGAAGCAGAATTGCTGGGCAACTTTCATCGTTAGACTTCGAACTCATTTCGCTAACATAATTCCACGTCCCTTCTTTCATCATCTTCGTTTTTTCATAGGTGTCGGGCTTGCTCGATGTAGAGTCAGCTGTGAGCTGCCGCCGGACTTGGACCCCGTGGGTATGTGGTCATTCGTTGTTGGTGGTAGCGCTACGCACCGTGGGCTCTCAACGGAGTGACATGTGGGACCGGGGTTGAAGGACCGCGATGAGGCCTTTGCGAAATTGTAAAGGGATCATGTAGGCCTGCTGTGACCAAAGCGGGTGTCGTGATTACATCGTGTAATCACTGAGATTCAAACGGGTACGAGGAGTTTCCTGTACATTGTTGTGTGTTTCATTCACGTACTGAAAGCAAGCAGTGGCGGTATCATGTCGCTCTACAAACTCTATCTCTACAAGCAGTAAGAGGTGGTTTAGTAAAGAGTGAGAAGAAGAAGTTTTTTGTTGTTCTGTCGGACAAAATGTAATAGGGTAAACTAGGGTTTGTTGGACAGTCGGGCATGTTAGACACTCTGTACTTTAACGTGTTACCTCGCCACTTGTGGGCACCACATTCTGCTAGAAGTCAATGACGGAAGTAGGCACGAGTGGGGCTACTTCCGTCATTGACTTCTAGCAGAATGTGGTGCCCATAAGTGGCGAGGTAACACGTTAAAGTACAGAGTGTCCAACATGCCCGACTGTCCAACAGACCCCAGTGTACCTATGTTTACTTTGCTCAACGGTTCAATTAGAAATATATAGAAGCATTAATTGCCACGCTGAATAATGTATTATTATTATTATTATTATTATTATTATTATTATTATTATTATTATTATTATTATTATTATTACCGCGTGAAGCACGTATGGGCGAATCCAGAACTGCATATAGAGTGTTAGTTGGGAGGCCGGAGGGAAAAAGACCTTTGGGGAGGCCCAGACGTAGATATTTTATTTATTTTATTGGGTTATTCTACGACGCTGTATCAACATCTAGGTTATTTAGCGTCTGAATGAAATGAAGGTGATAATGCCGGTGAAATGAGTCCGGGGTCCAGCACCGAAAGTTACCCAGCATTTGCTCGTATTGGGTTGAGGGAAGACCCCGGAAAAAATCTCAACCAGGTAACTTGCCCCGACCGGGATTCGAACCCGGGCCACCTGGTTTCGCGGCCAGACGCACTGACCGTTATTCTACAGGTGTGGACCCGAGACATAGATGGGAAGATAATATTAAAATGGATTTGAGGGACGTGGGATGTGATGATAGAGACTGGATTAATCTTGCTCAGGATAGAAACCGATGGGGGGCTTATGTGATGGTGGCAGTGAACCTCCGGGTTCCTTAAAAGCCAGTAAGTAAATAAGTAAGTAAGTTATTATTATTATTATTATTATTATTATTATTATTATTATTATTATTATTATTATTACTGACCACTAAGTATGTGTTTCTATAATTATTCTTCTGTACGTGCATGAATATTGATATTTTTAGAGTTTCTCCCTAGAAGGATAAAATTATTAGGTTTTATCTCAATGTTAATCTTCTTAACCTTTAGATGAAGGTAGCTATTTATTAGTTATTCATTTAATAATAATAATAATAATAATAATAATAATAATAATAATAATGATGATGATGATGATGATGATGATGATGATGATGATGATGATAATAATAATAATAATAATAATAATAATAATAATAATAATAATAATAATAATATTGTAGAAAAACTGATTCAATATTATGTCCCAACGAACTGTTAAACGCCAGGAACTAACATGTCTTAAATTAGATTTAGATTAGATTTATTTATTTAACCTGGTAGAGATAAGGCCGTCAGGCCTTCTCTGCCCCTCTACCAGGGGATTACAACTATAACATGAACAATAAGATTACAATTAATATTAAATTTACAATTACAATTACAATAAAAATTGAAGTACGACAAGAATACCTGATTAATGAAAGCTAGACATTTTATCATAGAAGTTAAGAACAAAGAATATTTTTGTATTTACTAAATTACAAATTAAACCTACAATAACAAAATTCTATAGTGATGAAATTACCGGATAAATCATAGCCAGGAAGAGAAAGCTGATATAAATAAATGTAAGGAAGTCAGCTACTTAATGGGGTTTGAAATATCTCGTGTTCTAAAGCCTTTTAATAGAATAGAATTTCTCAAAAGAATAATGATTAAAATAGCTTACATAATTTGTCCATAAGGAGTTTTAATTAAAAAAAAACTACGAATTTCTGGACCAAGTATCGAGAGAAGAATTTAGAAAATTCCTGATTATATTCAAGAGGAAGGTTAAAAAAATAAGCAAGAAAAATCGTATATTATTCACTGGCTCTTGATGACAGCAGTGACATTACTGATACAGCAAAGCTTAGGATTTTATCCGCGGGATTGATCAAGATGTTAGTACAGGAACCACCACTGGTTGTAGTTTTCAAGCCAAGTACCTTTCCTCCGTCTCCTTACTTCATAGGCTGTCTGTCGCATGTAATCACTGCAGCTCGAGTTTTGGTCATCGCTGATGTACGCTATAGGGGAGTTCGGAGACGGCGAGCAGCGGGATCTGCGCGCGGGGGCATTAGGGCATGCAAACCATCTATCCCGTGTAGTATAATGGGTGCACCCAAGCGGCCTGCGTGTGAGGAGAGTCCCAGTCCGTGCCCTTTCCTAAAGGGGGAATAAAAGGCAGGCAGGCAGATAGACAGGTAGGGATGGTTGGATGGATGGATGGATGGATGGATGGATGGATGGATGGATGGATGGATGGACGGACAGATGGGCAAACGAACAGACAGACAGATAGATTGGATATTCCTTTCCTTTTCTTCTATAGATCTGCAAAGAGCACATTTTTGCGACTTATCAGTTATGAAGAAAAGCCTCCATGTTGGTCCAGTGACTAGAGTCCTAAGCTAAGAATCCTGTGGATCCGAGTTCGATTTCCAGTTTAACCCCGATTTATGACGTGTCCTGGATAAGCCCGTGCTTCAGGTAAAAAGGGAGTGTTCTCTGGGCATCTCAAAAAGTTTCCATCGTCATCATCTCATCTCGTCTCGTCTCGTCTGGTCTCGTCTCGTCTCGTCTTATGCGAATCTAAATAGTCCAGCCGCTTATGGCTCTCTCTGGGCCACGACTTTTGATAAATTGGTCTACACAGCTGGCATCATATGGGTGAATGACGAACAGTCAAGTATCCGCCATTCAATCAAGTAAAATCAAAACCATTCACAGTAACTTCAGGTGTACCCCAAGGATCCAATCTTGGTCCCTTGTCCTTTTTACTTTATATCAGTGACTTACCTAAACAGATTTTCCACTCTAAATGTTTACTATATGCTGAAGATGTTAAATTGTATAAAGTAATTGACAAACAACAAGACAGCTTTTGATCTACAGCATGATTTGGACAGACTATGTAGATGGAGTATTGGCAATTTTCTTCTGTTAAATCCTAATAAATGTTGCTTTATGACGTATTCTAAAAATAAGACAATTACTCAAAATACATACGAAACTAATGGTGTGAAATTACTTAGAGTAGGATCATTTAAGGATTTAGGTATTTATTTTACACACAACTTATGTTTTAAAATGCACTTAAATCGCGTGGTAATTGATGCATATAGAAAATTAGGATTTATAATCAGAAATACAAAAGAATTAAAAATACATAAATATTGTTGATACTCTATATAAAATTATAGTTAGAAGTAAGCTAGAGTATGCGTCTGTAATATGGCCACCTCAGTTCCAGTCCATCAGATGCAAATAGAAAGGATACAGAAAAGATTTTTACGTTATTTATATTTTGAAAAACATCACGTGTCGTCTTATGACAAGAAAATTTCATATAAACAGTTACTTTTTGAATTTAATTATGAAACTTTAAAATCTCGAGGATTAATAAATAGTCAAATTTTACTCTATAAGACTGTTAACGGTATATTGAATAACTGTGATTTTCTTAAATACCTTCACTTCAATGGAAAAAAACAGAATTACGTCATAGACAACCCTTGTTATTCCATTTCCTAGAACTGTTTTTCTTCAACAACTCTCCATTGTTTGTAATGTGTAATACAACTCTCTGTCTTTAAACTGTGATTCTCTATTAGATTTCAGTTTAACTGTTGAAAAATTTCATACAATATCAAAAAGAATTGTATTTCCTTAGATATTTAAATTATGAAGAAGTGTATTATAATGTTTTTACTCTAGTTTTTAATTAATTTTACATTATTATATTGACATTTGGCACTATATTAACTGCAATATTATATTCTAGCATCTATTACCGGTATGTATTTTTTTTCTTTCGTTTGTGTTGTTTGTTTTGTTTTTTTCTTATTATGTATTTTGTGTATGTAAGCCACCTGTAATTGGAAGCCTGCTTCTGTTGGTGGTGGACTTAAAATAAAATAAAATAAAATAAAATTAGCCAGAAAAATATATATGAAGAAGTAGAGCTATGCCAGAAAAAGTGGTTGAAGAAAGGATAAATTAAAAGTGATCAGGAAGATAAGTAACAGAAAGAAAACTACTAATATTCGACTAAAACTAACATAACATTCAATAACTAGGATCGAAAAGAGTAGAGCCAGCTGATCCGTACAAAATAGATAAATAGGAACTCTATTTTCGAATTGGAGGTTGGATTATGATTATGATGATTATTGCTTATTGATGATGATGATGATGATGATGATGATGGTGATGATGATGACGACGACGACGATGATGATGATGATGATGATGATGGCAGAACATACTAAAACAATACAGAAACGCGGACGGATGAGAATGGTTGATAAATATATATAATTCTGTATTTTACCTTACAGTACTTGTTAGGCCTACATTAAGGGGTTGGGTTCAACTTACAGCAGTAAAATTTTTGAAAATATTCAACATTTTTTTTCTCCATTACTGTATCTTGTAGAATAATGAAAATTGGTATGTATAAAACACTGTTCTCCTGCTATATAAGAAAAATATTTTTACGATTTAAAATAAATTATTTGTATACTTTTTTAATTCAAAATATTGTCAGTTCACTTTCCAGTGATGAAGCGTTTTCTTCATAACTCAAAAAATTGTTAACTTTTTCATGTTCTCTCTCTTTTATTTTATTGCTGAAACTCATGTTTACAATATCATGCTCTTTCAACTGCTTTCCTTAATAAATAGTTTTTTTTTTTTTAATTTTGTGTAATAGAAAATACTGATATTTGACCATTTTTGAAATGAATTTATTTTTTATCAGAGAATCTGTCAAAGATAGAGAAATAATCTTGCATCATATTATAGATGTGACATGCATAAATACACACAAAAAATTTCATCATAGAATGTTGGATGGTTTTTTATTTATTTATTTATTTATTTATTTATTTATTTATTTATTTATTTATTTACCTATTTATTTACTTATTTATTTACTTACTTACATATTTACTTAGTTACATATTTACTTACATATTTACTTACTTATTTACTTGCTTACTTATTTACTTACTTATTTATTTACTTATTTATTTATTTGTTTATTTATTTATTTATCAGGCCTTCTCTTCCACAACACCAGGAGTACAAATACAATAATGTAGGAAACGTATCATCACTGCACAGTGAACTAAATTTTGAAAAAAAAAAAGTGTAAATAATTTTTTAAATCGTAAAAATATTTTTTCTCATATAACAGAAGGACAGTGTTTTACACATAATAATTTTCATTATTGTACAAAATATAGTAATGGAGGAAAAAATGTTGAATTTTTCCAAAATTTTATTGTTGTGAGCTGTACCTAACTCTTTAAATCTTGGAGTCAGAATTTCATCACAATACTTCCTGCTTGTGTTCATACGCGTAGGCAAGAGAAAGTAAATCCACGGACGCTGCGAAGACGGAGATGGTTTTGTGGTTCATTTCTGTGTGCTAATTAGTCCCCTTGGTAATTACCTGGTTTGTCAGTCAGTAGGTTTGATGTCTAAATAGGAATTTCAGCATGTACACGCACTGTTGAGTAATGAGCGGCCATATTCGATGTAGCCGCTACCAATTAAAAATTACTGAATATAAATAAATATGACGGACGAGACAGATGGGCCGTCATCACCATTAAATTATGATGTTTCTCTCATCGGAACCCTGCAGTGCCCCAACTGGTTCATGTGATAATTACGCAGAATTTTCTAAACTTATTTAACTCACACAACGTCTTTGTTGGTATTGGTAATCGGATAGCGAGTAGATTATTAAGATGTAATTCAGAATAATACAAGAATGGCTAAAAGGGTAAAGAATAACGAGCGAATAAATGACAGGTAAAGATAAAGGAAGAAAATAAAAAAGTGAAAGAATATTTGAAGGGTTTATAGCAAAAACCGAACAAGTCCAAAAAATTCCAAATTTGAGCATAGTACAGTTCTCTTCACTTCATTTCAAGCGGCATCTATTGACATAACAAGTTTCTAGAATGAAAGAATACTTAAAGAGTTGATAGTAAAAACCAAACAAGTCCAAAAATTTCCAATTTTGAGTATAGTATAGTTCTCTTGACTTCATTTCAAGCGGCATCTATTGGCATAACAAGTTTCTAGAAAACCCGGATTTGTGCCGTTGAAATGAGTGGTTAAAAATGTGGAGTTTCAGCAAAAAGCAGATTAGTTCAACGTCTTTCTAGCAAAAGACGGACAAATCACAAACTTATCCGGTTCTTGTTAGAAAATATCATGAAGATGGTATTAGCACAGTCTAGTATATACAGTCACGAAGTTCAATACGTAGTAAATATGCATTCATAGATAGTTGCTGACCACTAGGATCGCTAATATCGCCTCATTACAGACAATGCGAAATAGCACCTGCACAGTCTATTGTTCCTAGCAACCTCACAACTCAAGCTTCGTGACTGTATATACTAGAGTGTGGTATTAGTGTTGTCTTATTTTGTTTCATCGCCATATTAGCTGTTATTGTCGGCATTATTGGTTAAATATTTCGTTTTACAAATGAATGATCATCAGAATGAACCAGATCCAAAAAAAAAAAAAAAAAAAAAAACAAGTCATCAGAATGAGGAGAATGTTGAGATGGCAGAAGATGACAATAACAGTGAGTGTGGTGAGTCAAAACAGCTATAATAATAATAATAATAATAATAATAATAATAATAATAATAATAATAATAATAATAATAAAATAATAATAATAATAATAATAATATTTTTTCGATTGAGCATAGTTTATTGTGTTGTTATTTGAATAATAATAATAATAATAATAATAATAATAATAATAATTATCATTTTTTCGTTTGAGCATAGTTTTATTGTGTTGTTATTTGAATAATTATTTTTCGGTACTCGATATACCTGAACGTGCCAAGAATTCAAAGACTGAAGGACACAAATTTAGAAAGAGAAAAATATAAACATAAAAATATTTTTTTCAGGTAATCATTCCAACTTTGAGTTTTTACTTAAAAAATCTTATAAAATACTTAATATTTCTATGTTGATACAGTTGACAATGAAACATGATTTCATATACTTTTTGTCAATTAATGTGTGTACTGTAGGCTACATATAAAATTTTCTGCAAAAGGTAGATATGTCCAAATGTGTGAGTGTGTTTTTTTTTCAAGAAACCATAGTTTAATAGGTTAATAGTTTAAATTAAAGATCTAAACATTTAATTGTGAAACGTACAACTTTCCCGCATAAGAATATACTTAAATGAAGGGTTCAGAGCCATGGTGGGCCAAGCGCCCTTTATTAAAAACGAAGAAAACAAGAGTTAAAATTAAGTGATTGCCATAATTTAACGAAACATATAGCAAGTAATATAAAGTATGCACATTACAACTAAGTGATATGTCAATCTCCATTAAACTATGGTATTTACTTAACTTTAACCATTGCTTTCTCCGTTTTTAATAAATGGTGCTTGGCCCGCTATGGCTCTGAACCCTTCAAATATACTTGGACTTCTCCAGATGGGTTGACACACAACCAAATAGATCACATCTTGATAGATAAACGAAGACATACTAGTATAATAGACATTTGACCCTTCAGAGGGGCAGATTGTGATTCTGATCATAATTTGGTAATTGGAGAATTAAGAGAAAGACTATCAGTAGCCAATAATAATAATAATAATAATAATAATAATAATAATAATAATAATAATAATAATAATAATAATAATAGTAGTAGAAGTATTAGTAGTAATAATAATAATAATAATAGTAGTAGTAGTAGTAGTAGTAGTAGTAGTAGTAGTAGTAGTAGTAGTAGTAATAATAATAATAATAATAATAATTAACTCCATATGTAGATGAAATTATTGGGGATCATCAGTGTGGTTTTAGGCGTAATAGATCAACTATTGGCCAGATATTTTGTATTCGACAGATAATGGAAAAAAAATGGGAGTAGAAGGGTATAGTGCATCAATTATTCATAGATTTCAAAAAAGCATATGACTCCGTTAAGAGAGAGGTTTTATATGATATTCATATTGAATTTGGTATTCCCAAGAAATTAGTTCGATTAATTAAAATGTGACTCAGTGAAACGTACAGCAGAGTTCGTATAGGTCAGTTTCTGTCAGATGTGTTTCCAATTCACTATGGGTTAAAGCAAGGAGATGCACTATCACCTTTACTTTTTAACTTTGCTCTAGAGTATGCCATTAGGAAAGTCCAGGATAATAGAGAGGGTTTGGAAGTGAACGGGTTACATCAGCTGCTTGTCTATGCGGATGACGTGAATATGTTAGGAGAAAATCCACAAACGATTAGGGAAAACACGGGAATTTTACTGGAAGCAGGTAAAGAGATAGGTTTGGAAGTAAATCCCGAAAAGACAAAGTATATGATTATGTCTCGTGGCGAGAATATTGTACGAAATGGAAATATAAAAATTGGAAATTTATCTTTTGAAGAGGTGGAGAAGTTCAAATATCTTGGAGCAACAGTAACAAATATAAATGATACTCGGGAGGTAATTAAACACAGAATAAATATGGGAAGTGGCTGTTATTATTCGGTTCAGAAGCTTTTATCATCCAGTCTGCTGTCAAAAAATTTGAAAGTTAGAATTTATAAAACAGTTGTATTACCGGTTGATCTTTATGGTTGTGAAACTTGAACTCTCACTTTGAGAGAGGAACATATGTTAAGGGTGTTTGAGAATAAGGTTCTTAGGAAAATATTTGGGGCTAAGAGGGATGAAGTTACAGGAGAATGGAGAAAGTTACACAACACAGAACTGCACGGATTGTATTCTTCACCTGACATAATTAGAAACATTAAATCCAGATGTTTGAGATGAGCAGGGCATGTAGCACGCATGGGCGAATCCAGAAATGCATATAGAGTGTTAGTTGGGTGGCCGGAGGGAAAAAGACCTTTGGGGAGGCCGAGACGTAGATGGAAGATAATATTAAAATGGATTTGAAGGAGGTGGGATATGATGATAGAGAATGGATTAATCTTGCTCAGGATAGGGACCAATGGAGGGCTTATGTGAGGACGGCAATGAACCTCCGGGTTCCTTAAAAGCCAGTAATAATAATAATAATAATAATAATAATAATAATAATAATAATAATAATAATAATAATAGTAATAAAGTCAAGTAAGAAATATCACTTTTGGCAGAATTGAACCAAGATCTGCTGCTACTGCACTTAAGACGCTTTCCCGTTTTCGGCGGGAGGGGTGGAGGCTCATGTCTTTCGGGAAGGGGACTATGTCTCTCCGAGGACATCCCCCCGACCGCGGCGTCTCCGCCACCCCAGTGAGCGCAGCCAAGCCAGCACTAACTTTGTTTCGTGCAATTTGCATCTTAACCGAGGCTGTAATGTACCTTGCCTATCGCCCAGGGCACTGTCCTATCGCATTATATTACCGAGCAGTACAAAGAACCGGGACGGAAGCAAATTTCATCAGATAGACTGGATCCACGGCAAGATCCAGCAGCCATGGTAGCTCAGATGGGAAGGAAACGAGCCACAACTACTATTGCCGACACATTTTAACACTTTAATTCGACTATTACACTTTTACTACGTCATACTACTTTTGACCAATAAAACGGTACGAAAGAACGTTTTTCAACCAATCACGGCTGCTTATCGCACAATTTTATCGCGTCCCTAGCATTTTTATAATTTTATCGCGTCCCTAGCATTTGTTTAATTTTATCGCTTCTCTAGCATTTGTTTAATTTTATCGCGTCCCTTGCATTTGTTTAATTTTATCGCGTCCCTAGCATTTGTTTAATTTTATATCTCGTCCCTTGCATTTGTTTAATTTTATCGCGTCCCTAGCATTTGTTTAATTTTATCGCGTCCCTAGCATTTGTTTAATTTTATCGCGTCCCTAGCATTTGTTTAATTCTATCGCGTCCCTAGCATTTGTTTAATTTTATCGCGTCCCTAGCATTTGTTTAATTTTATCGCGTCCCTAGCGTTTGTTTAATATTATCGCGTCCCTAGCATTTGTTTAATTTTATCGCGTCCCTAGCATTTGTTTAAGTCTATCGCGTCCCTAGTATTTGTTTAATTCTATCGCGTCCCTAGCATTTGTTTAATTTTATCGCGTCCCTAGCATTTGTTTAATTTTATCGCGTCCCAAGCATTTGTTTAATTTTATCGCGTCCCTAGAATTTGTTTAATTTTATCGCGTCCCTAGCATTTGTTTAATTTTATCGCGTCCCTAGCATTTGTTTAATTCTTTCGCGTCCCTAGCATTTGTTTAATTTTATCGCGTCCCTAGCATTTGTTTAATTTTATCGCGTCCCTAGCATTTGTTTAATTCTATCGCGTCCCTAGCATTTGTTTAATTCTATCGCGTCCCTAGCATTTGTTTAATTTTATCGCGTCCCTAGCATTTGTTTAATTCTTTCGCGTCCCTAGCATTTGTTTAATTTTATCGCGTCCCTAGCATTTGTTTAATTTTATCGCGTCCCTAGCATTTGTTTAATTTTATCGCGTCCCTAGCATTTGTTTAATTCTATCGCGTCCCTAGCATTTGTTTAATTCTATCGCGTCCCTAGCATTTGTTTAATTTTATCGCGTCCCTAGCATTTGTTTAATTTTATCGCGTCCCTAGCATTTGTTTAATTTTATCGCGTCCCTAGCGTTTGTTTAATTTTATCGCGTCCCTAGCATTTGTTTAATTTTGTCGCGTCCCTAGCATTTGTTTAATTTTATCGCGTCCCTAGCATTTGTTTAATTTTATCGCGTCCCTAGCATTTGTTTAATTTTATCGCGTCCCTAGCATTTGTTTAATTCTATCGCGTCCCTAGCATTTGTTTAATTCTATCGCGTCCCTAGCATTTGTTTAATTTTATCGCGTCCCTAGCATTTGTTTAATTTTATCGCGTCCCTAGCATTTGTTTAATTTTATCGCGTCCCTAGCGTTTGTTTAATATTATCGCGTCCCTAGCATTTGTTTAATTTTATCGCGTTCCTAGCATTTGTTTAATTTTATCGCGTCCCTAGCATTTGTTTAATCTTATCGCGTCCCTAGCATTTGTTTAATTTTATCGCGTCCCTAGCATTTGTTTAATTCTATCGCGTCCCCAGCATTTGTTTAATTTTATCGCGTTCCTAGCATTTGTTTATTTTTATCATTATCCTAGCATTTGTTTCTTTGTTTGCCAACATTTCAAACTGCACTGGTCTGGACGTCAAAAAACAGAAAATTACAAACTACTCCAGTCGATGCACAGCAGTTTCAAGTATGACTCGCATTGGAATTCAAGAACAAGAATTAATAAAGATCACTGGTCATAGCTATGCATCTTCTCTGAAACCCTATTTACATATAAATGAAAAGCACCATTCGGAAATCCTGAATAAGTTGAGGGATACACCATGTACATCAACGAGTTCATTTCTTTTACGCACACGTCCAATATAACATCAACTGAACCACCAACCACAAAACATTCAAATTTGAAAATTGTACTTCAATCATTGTTTCTTTTAAATTATTCGTGTTTATTTTTTTATTTCATCATCCTTAAATAAAAGGTTTATTTATTTCATCATCCCTAATTAAAACTTTTCTAACACTTGTTTATTTAATTTAGGTTATGTTATAGCTTCTGCTATATGATATTATGGATAGTCACATATCAGAGATTGTTTAATACTAAGATTTATTGAAAATCATCTGTCAAGTGACGTTGATTACTGGGATCCGGATGATTGAAGTGAAATGCAAATGTTTAAATAAAAATGGAACTGAATCAACAAAGTCTTCTTGACTAGTAACCGTCCACAGAATTCAATGAAGATTCCATAGTTGGCAGAACTGATAACAAGAAAACAGCTAATCATATCACACTACTGCCATCTGGCGCAATGTTGAGATGGTACGATAATACATTTGAAGACAGTTGTATTTTCATAAGTCAACTATTTTATTGTATTGGAGTAATATGTTACTTCTAATCTTTATATACTTTCTTCTAATCGTGTAATAGTCAATTAAATCCCACTCGAGATTTGATTTTCTCTAGATAAATCAAAACCTCTAGTGAGATTACTGTAGAAAAAACTAGTCAAAATGCTTCAGCTAATTTTTCTTTATGAAGACAATTATAAGTAATAACTAAAATACTTCTGAAAATAATTATGAATCTAACATTCTTTTGTTAATTAGCGTCATAATCTTTTTCTTAAACAATGTAATTCACAGGGTTTCCCCAAAAGTAACGCATAATTGCAATTAAAATTTAATTAGATGATTTTAGACAAAAAAATTTCTGTCAAATATTCATTTCTACGGAAAGAAAATATTTTTGCGACTACTGTTTTACGAGTTATGACTTCACCCAGAACATTTTTAAGTGGCATCCTATATATATATATATATATATATAATGATCTGAAAGAGCATAGTTTTACATTTACGTTTTAGGAAGATATCTCTGTTTAATTGAAAATGTTTTCTTTTTAATTTCTTGAATTTCTAAATTGCTTCTTCTAAGCTAAAACATTTAATTGAATTTATTTTATTCCATGTTCGAAATGTTCTCCATTTAAAATCTGGCATTGATTTAAGCGCAGTAAAATACCTCTAGTACAATTTCAATTTTTGCTGGTTGTATTTTCCTACACCTCTTCCTTATTCTCACTTTAAATTCGTCAATAATAATAATAATAATAACAATAATAATAATAATAATAATAATAATAATAATAATAATAATACTTAAGGCTTTTAGAGAACCCGGAGGTTCATTGCCGCCCTCACATAAGACTGCCATCGATCTCCATCCTGAGCAAGATTAATCCAATCCCTAGCATCATATCCCACCTCCCTCAAATCAATTTTAATATTATCCTCCCATTTACGTCTCGGTCTCCCCAAAGTACTTTTTCCGTCCGGCTTCCCAACTAACACTCTATGTGAATTTCTATATTCGCCCGTACTTGCTACATGCCCTGCAATAATAATAATAATAATAATAATAATAATAATAATAATAATAATAATAATAATAATATTTACTTATGCCTTTTAGAGGACCTGAGGGTTCATTGCCGCCCTCACATAAGCCCGCCATCGGTCCCTATCTCGAGCAAGATTAATCCAGTCCCTAGCATCATATTCCACTTCCCTCAAATCAATTTTAATATTATCCTCCCATTTACGTCTCGGTCTCCCCAAAGAACTTTTTCCGTTCGACTTCCCAACTAACACTCTATATGCATTTCTGGATTCGCCCGTACTTGCTACATGCCCTGCAATAGTAGTCGTAGTAGTAGTAATAATAATAATAATAATAATAATAATAATAATAATAATAATAATACTGACTTATGGCTTTTAGAGAATCCAGAGGTTCGTTGCCGCCCTCACATAAGACCGCCATCGGTCCCTATCCTGAGCAAGACTAATCCAGTCCCTACCATAACATCCACCTCCCTCAAATCCATTTTAATATTATCCTCCCATTTACGCCTCGGCCTCCCCAAAGAAATTTTTCCGTCCGGCTTCCCAACTAACACTCTATATGCATTTCTGGATTCGCCCGTGCTTGCTACATGCCCTGCAATAATAATAATAATAATAATAATAATAATAATAATAATAATAATAATAATAATAATAATAATAATATTTACTTATGGCTTTTAGAGCACTAGGAGGTTTATTGCCGTCCTCACATAAGCCCGCCATCGGTCCCTATCCTGAGCAAGATTAATCCAGTATAATATCTACCATCATATCCACCTTCCTGAAATCCATTTTAATATTATCCTCCCATTTACGTCTCGGCTTCCCCAAGGAACTTTTTCCGTCCGGCTTCCCAACTAACACTCTATATGCATTTCTGGATTCGCACATACGTGCTACATGCCCTGCAATAATAATAATAATAATAATAATAATAATAATAATAATAATAATAATAATAATAATAATAATAATAATAATAATAATAATAATAATGGTTTTATTTAACCTGGCAAAGTTAAGGCCAAAGGGCTTTCTCTAACATTCAACCATGAGTAAAACTACGATAGAAAGAGAAAGAACCTCACAAATACACCAAATATAGTAGGCCTACATTAAAAAAAATCAAAGAGATAATCACAACGCAATGTAAACAATAAGTTAATAGAAAAGAGACACATATATAATTTCCTAAGTCTGATACATTCATTGTTTTATTTTTAAAGTTCAATATAATTCTACACTTCAGAAAAAAAGTCACTAGTATGACGAAAAATACTGAAAAAATTCTACAGGTTACTTTTTTTTTAAGCTTTATCAGCAGCTTAAGTTATTTAACGTCTGAATGAGATGAGGGTGATAATGCCAATGAAATGAGTCCGGAGTCCAACACCGAAAGTTACCCAGCATTTGCTCACATTGAGTTGAGGGAAAACCCCGGAAAAAAATTAACCAGTTAACTTCCCCCAACCGGGAATCGAACCCAGACCACCTGGTTTCGCGGCAAGACGCGCTTACCGTTACTCCTCAGGTGTGGACTACAGGTTACAGTTGGGACACAAATGCAGGTATATTATACTATACTTCGGGTCTCTGCACATGTGTTATAATCTCATATGAAGTACGGTATAGCATACTATACTTTCAGGACCCAGGGGGATTTAGAAAGAAAAAAGCATAATAAAATGTAAATAGTGAGTCAAAATGCGTGGGACACATAGGCCTACAATGTATATAAATATGAGACAATAATAATAAAAATATAGTGAATTACAGAGCTTATCAGAAAAACTGTACATCGTCAGGTCTCGTACCAAAGACCCTGATTTTCAAATATCCCAATTAAAAGTTTTATTTTTAGTAATCGCGGGTACTTCACTATTCGTCATTTACCCGTATGAAGTTACCGACAGAGTCGTTGCCCAGGATGCGCCATAGAAGACTGGTCTACGCTACACCCGGGTGAGATGAGATGAGATGAGATGAGATGAGATGAGATGAGATGAGATGAGATGAGTTATGAGATGAGATGAGTTATGAGATGAGATGAGATGAGTTATGAGATGAGATGAGATGAGATATGAGATGAGATGAGATGAGATGAGTTATGAGATGAGATATGAGATGAATGAGATGAGATGAGATATGAGATGAGTTATGAGATGAGATATGAGATGAGTTATGAGATGAGATATGAGATGATATGAGATGAGATATGAGATGAGTTATGAGATGAGATATGAGATAGATGAGATGAGATGAGAGATGAGATGAGATGAGTTATGAGATGAGATGAGATGAGATATGAGATGAGATGAGATGAGATGAGATGAGATATGAGATGAGTTATGAGATGAGATATGAGATGAATGAGATGAGATGAGATATGAGATGAGATATGAGATGAGTTATGAGATGAGATATGAGATGATATGAGATGAGATATGAGATGAGATATGAGATAGATGAGATGAGATGAGAGATGAGATGAGATGAGATGAGATGAGATGAGTTATGAGATGAGATATGAGATGATATGAGATGAGATGAGATATGAGATGAGTTATGAGATGAGTTATGAGATGAGATATGAGATGAGTTATGAGATGAGATATGAGATGAGTTATGAGATGAGATATGAGATGAGTTATGAGATGAGATATGAGATGAGATATGAGATGAGTTATGAGATGAGATATGAGATAGATGAGATGAGATGAGTTATGAGATGAGATATGAGATGATATGAGATGAGATATGAGATGAGTTATGAGATGAGATATGAGATGAGTTTTGAGATGAGATATGAGATGAGATATGAGATGATATGAGATGAGATATGAGATGAGATATGAGATGAGTTATGAGATGAGATATGAGATAGATGAGATGAGATGAGATGAGATGAGATGAGATGAGATTTCTTGAAAGGCCACAGAGAAACCGGACCTCTCAGAGGAAACTCCTGTGTTACCTGGACCACGAGCTTGTCCAACACAAGTTAAAAATCGGAGGTACGCCGGAGATCGACCCTGGATCTACAGGATTATAAGTTCAGCGCTCTAGCCACTAGACCACCGTAAGGTTTCAAAGAAAAGTAATCTAATGGAGAAAAATCAGGTGATCTTACAGGCCACTATACATGTCCCCTTCTGATCCATCTATTTGGAAACACTTCATATTTATAGCCGCGAACAGGAGCTGCAAAATGCAGAAGAACACGTTCCTGTTGATACCAAATTCCATCATCATCAGAGTCTCAGATCTCTTTTTTTCTTTTTACATCTTAGGGGAGAGTTGGGTAGTATCGGACATCGGGTAATATCGGACAGTGCGTTTCTTTCATCTTCCAACAGATGATAGTACCTGAATGACATGGTTACGTTTCTGTGATGTCGCATACAGAATCGTAACCATATCATTCAGGTACTACAATCTGTTGGTACATGAAAGAAACGCACTGTCCGATATTACCCGATGTCCGATACTACCCAACTCTCCCCTACTTTAAGTATGCTGAGTTCATTAAAAAACTGATTTCATAAGATAAGGAGTAACAAAATGTATCACAAATTAAATTGTTACCATAGTAACAATAAATATCGTACTTCTATATAAAGCAAATGAAGTATTGCATAAAGAATTATGCTCTTTTAGTTAAAAAAAAGCAGTAGAGTATAATTTAAAAATTTTCTCGATGACGCCATCATTTGCTCAACAATTGTCGCAAAAATACTCTGTTTACATAAAAATATTCCTTTCTAGATATGATATTTGACGTGTCTAGATCTTTTTGCCCAAACTTCCCTCATTAAATTTTAATTATAATTATATCTTGCTTTTGAAAATCCTGTATATTTTCTTATAATATTTTAACATAATGGTTGAAATTTTTTGGCCCGTTCTAACTCTAAAAACTGATCCCAACATATATACACGAGTCTTCTTTAGGAACGTCTTTCGCGAAAATTAAAGTTTTTAAATAGATTCTGATATGAGAGGAAAGATTATCCACTGGCGCACTGAGTAATCTGAAACAAATTATTGTGGGAAATAAAAAAACAATTCAATACAATTGTTTGTATACATCTGAAGTCTGATTAGTATAATACATAGCTAATCGGCGCTGTATACATAGAGGGAGAAAGAAACTGGCAACACCACATTATCTCCTGGTCCAGTTGTCTCATAAGTTGCCTCATGTTGGTATCACTTTTGAGGTTCAGACCTGTCTTCGGACAGTTGACTAAACAACAGCCCCTACGACTTTTGTTTTTGGATTAGACTATAAGAGGACCTATGACTAGGTGATTTGTACGAAATTATTGATAGTATATCACTAAGAAATAGATTTGAATTCAATATTAAGGGGTTAGGTACAGCTTACAGCAGTAAAATTTTTTGAAATATTCAACATTTTTTTCCTCCATTACTATATATTGTACAATAATGAAAATTGGTAGGTGTAAACCACTGTCCTTCTGCTATATGAAAAAGAAAATATTTTTACGATTTGAAAAAACTATTCATGTTTTTTTTCCTTCAAAATTCAAAGTGGTCGCAGTTTACTGTGAGTGATGAAGCGTTTCCCTCATAACTCATAAACTTGTTAACTTTTTCATGTTCTCTCTCTTTTATTTTATTGCTGAAACTCATATTTACAATATCATGCTATTTCAAATACATTCCTTAATAAATAATATTTTTTTTATTTTGTGTTAGAAGAAAAAACTGATACCTGACCATTTTAAAAAATGAATTTATTTTTTATCAGACAATCTATCAAAGGTAGAGAAGTGATCTTGCATCATTATTGTATACACACAAAAAAATGTCATCACAGAATGTTGGATAGTTTTTTAGTTATTTGGGAAACGCTTCATCACTGCACAGTGAACTGAATTTTGAAAAAAAATGTAAATAACATTTTTAAATCGTAAAAATATATATTTTTTTTCATATAGGAGAAGGACAGTGTTTTACACATACTAATTTTCATTATTCTACAAGATACAGTAATGGAGGAAAAAAATGTTGAATATTTCCAAAATTTTACTCCCGTAAGCTGTACCTAACCCGTTAATGCCATGAAATTCTTATATAAAAACAATATAATAAATATTAAAACTATTTATATTAAGGCAATAAAAGTGTCCTCAAGGTAGAGGCCTCAAAGAAGAATGTGACTTTTCATCATTAATATTATTCCCTTTCTACATAAATAAGAAAACATAAAAATGGTCACTACATAATCCAAAGGGCATCTTCTTAACTGAGGAAAAACACATAAAAACAATTTTATTTTCCGACGACCAACTACTATTGTTGACGCCAGAAGTTAACCTACAAGAACAGTAATTATTCTGAATTATATAGCGAATAATTATGATAGGAAAATATCATCAGGAAAAACCAAGTCAATATTGTCAAACATTGAATGAATCAAAGAAGAGCTAAAATAACAGCAGATGACAAAGTAATTTAACAAGTATGATCATTCACATACCTGGGATGAATGATACATGAGTCATGGACAGATTAATGCTGAACTGGGAACCAATACTGGGTAAACAATAAGTAATATCATTAATTTCAGCGGTTTATTTTTTCAGATTTTTCAAACAAACAAATTAATACAATTAGCTCGTTTTTGCTTCTTTTTCAAGATAAAAATTGTTCCTTATGAAACATTTCATAGCGTGTTTTGGAAAAGTCATTGATTTAATTCCCAATATGTTCAGTCACTTTAAAGAGAACAGTGTATTATGATAATATATGGTCGAAAGAATTTTAGTTTTGTCCTTCAAATGTACAGAAATTTGGTCCGAACAAATGTAACACTTTAAAATTCCTTTACAGAGCGAAAACTTAACATTTGTTCGGGTCAGATTTCTGCACAATTAAAAGACAAAACTAAAATTCTTTCAGTCATTTATTATCGTAATACACTGCTCTCGTAAGTTGATTGAACATATTAGGAATTAAATCAATGGCATTCCCAAAACTTGCTATGATATGAAGGGTTCAGAGCCATAGTGGGCCAAGCGCCATTTATTAAAAACGGAGAAAGCAAGGGTTAAAGTTAAGTGAATACCATAGTTCAATGAAGATTGACACATAATTTAGTTTTAATGTGTATACTTCATATTACTTCCTATTTGTTTCCATTGAATTATCGTAATAACTTCATTTTAAGCCTTATTTTCTACGATTATAATAAATGGCGCTTGGCCCACTATAGTTCTGAACCCTTCATATATTCCACATAAAACAATTTTTATCTCGAAAAGAAAGTAAAAACAAACAAAATTATATTAAACTTATTAACCTTGAAAGCATGTTGTAAATATTCAGATTGTCAATGTTAATACAGATAATATAATATAATATTTGTTTTATTCAGTCTTATGACAAATCAATTATTAAAACAATGACATATATTTCATAACATGTAGTCATTGAGTTTTATACGAAATAGTTACGAATGTTTTCGCCCATTTAGGCATCTTCAGGTTCAGTGTACTATATATCTTTATTAAATATTATTATATTATTATTATATGCTAATTTTAAATAAAATCTTTTTTATCAGTATAATTTAGTCATCTTCTAAGATTTTATTTTACAATTGATAATCAATGGTGCTTAATTACTACACTTTATTTTTATAACACTATTCATATTTAATTAATTGTATTTGTTTGCTATTCATTTCCGGATCCTCGTGGTCATCCTTAATTAAGGCCGATGAGTTTTTTTTTCTCTCTCTCTCTCTCTCTCTCTCTATGATAATTACAATGACTCATCGACTATCATTGTAATTATCATACAGTTTAATAATGAGATATTGCACACTGAACCTGAAGATGCCTGAATGGGCGAAAACGTTCGTAACTTATTTTGTATAAAACTCAATGAGTACATGTTATGAAATATGTCATTGTTTTAATAATTGATTTGTCGTAAGACTGAATAAAACAAATATTATATTGTATTATCTGTATTAAATCTTTTAGTTTGAAATATCTAAGAGAATAACGTCCTGAAATCAATATTACTTACGTATAATAAAATGTAGGAAGTTAAACGGATGTATTAAGAAATATTTGGGAAAAACATTGGGTCAGAGGCAAAACAAAAATTGTATATTATAGTTTGCAAACCAGCCATGAAATACGGAAATAAAACAGATTTTAAGAAGTGAGAACAGACGACATTCAAAAGCAGAACAAATGAATTTTATGCAACTGGGAATAGATGAAGGGAAATATCAAGATATTCGAACGCAGCTGGGGAAATTAAATATGGTGAATGAAATATACAAATAGACTAACCAACATTGTCATAAAGTTGACGTAGACTTCCGCGGTCTGTATTCATGGCTGTGGAAGAGCTCTAAGGACGACCCCAGCAGGATGGTTGAAACGTCAGTTCCAGCAGCAGAAGCCCGGAAACCTACGTAGTTGAGAAATGTTTCTTTTAAACAATAAATTAAAGATATTTTAAAACATAACATGAAATAAATATCGTAAATGAAAAATGAGAAATCACTAGGAGAATATGGAATAAATTCTGATGTCTACCAATTTGGATAAATTTAATTTCACAGCAAACTGCTCCAATTTATCAACAATTTATATAGTTCAAAAACCACTACAGAAGATTGGTGAAAGAGGAGATAAAATAAATCCGGAAAGTTATAGAGGAACGTCTCTAATTATATGCGATATTGTATTATGAGCATTTATGGAGGAAATAAATTAAATACCGATATATTGATATTGCAATATATTGCAAACCTAATTTCGATAAACGATATATATCGCAGAAAATATGTCGATATATAGAACGATTATCGATATGTCGCTACTCCGTAAGCAAATTGCATTTTTAGGCGTACATTTACTGGGAGTTTAAATGATATATTGGGAAAGAGTTAAGTGAACTCTACATGGTTGAGTATTTGATATTGGAACACGATTCAATTATTCTAACGTTATATAGGATTCAATCCAGGACACAGATATAATGTTCTTTCCTACTTAACAACGTAATCATTTTTAAATGTAAGTAAACAGAACTTGTAATTATTTTTAATGTAAGTAAACCGTACTTAGAATGTTACAATTTTTAACAAATTTCACAATTGATTTGATACAATCCTTCTACTGGGTGTTCATTTCAAAGTGTGTCATGACGTCACTGTTGTTGGGTCACCGATTTGAAGCGAGTTTCAGTATATATGTTAGAGAATATTATTTAAGGCGTTCTTCAATCTGAACTTGAGAACGTGTACGGTATAACTTGAACGTCGTAGCAACAGATGGCGGTCTGTACGGTCTGTGTGCTACCATAACCTCTTTCGAACTGTGTTTTGCGCCGGCAAGTCGTACGCAGGGTATTTGTTATCATCGGTTGCGTACGGTAACATTCCACAACACAAATCAAATGCTCCGTGTCCATGTTGACCGTCGAAGTTAATGTCAACAAATACGTAAGTAATCGTCTTAACCCTCTCCCCATATCCCGACAGTACGTATTTCCAAACAGTTCACATTCCTGCCACTACCGGCGTTACCGTACGTATCGGCACGTACTCTTCAGAATGAACGCCGTACTTGCTAGCCATCTTCTCTGCCTCTTAGGTTATACACATGAGCTGCGGATGTGTAGGAAGATTGAATTCTCTAGGCTCATCAACTAGCCACATGACGGCATACAGCGAGCCATGACACATTTTGAACTGAACACCCAGTAGAATTGGTTTCCTACAAGGAGTGGCCTACTATTATCCAAGAAAGTGACTTAGATATTGAACAATCCATTCCTGGAACAAATATTTTTAACAATTGATCGGTACGAGCATTTTTACGAGAGCAGCATGACATATTTTTTATTATATTTCTGTTTTTTGTGTTTTAAACTATGTAACATCATTTTCGTATCCAGTACACATTTTTCAACCATAAAGAGGCATTTTGAATCCGTAGTGGGTTGTAGTTTTATCATTAGCAGTGAAAAATAAAATAAAGTTTTTTTATAAAAAAATCAATTCACTTTCCCTGGAAAATAGTACGTGATGGGGCAATTTGGGTTTTAAATTCAGATTTAGGGCACCCATATTAGTAAAATTCACCTACTTTTATTTCGGAGCAAGACAAAAAGTAAGACTTTGTTGTTCAGTGTCATCTCTCTGTCTCCCTCTTTCTTACATACATACATACATTGAAGTAGGCCTACTTTCATTTCTAACTTCAGCACTAGCAATACTAGGTGTTCATTTAAAAGTGTGTCATGACGTCACTGTTGATGAGTCAGCGATTTGAAGCGACTTTCAGCTTTTGTGTCAGAGAAGTTGTCTATTAATCAAGGCGTTCAATCTGAACTTGAGAACGTGTACGGTATAACTTGAACGTCGTAGCAACAGATGGCGGTCTGTACGGTCTGTGTGCTACCATAACCTCTTTCGAACTGTGTTTTGCGCCGGCAAGTCATACGCAGGGTATTTGTTATCATCGGTTGCGTACGGAAACATTGCGTAACACAAATCAAATGCTCCGTGTCCATGTTGACCGTCGAAATTAATGTCAACAAATACGTAAGTAATCGTCTTAACTCTCTCCACATATCCCGACAGTAAGAAAAAACTCACCTCAGTACAAGTTTCGAAACAGTTCACATTCCTGCCACTACAGGTGTTACCGTGCGTATCAGTAAGTACAGATGCCTCAAACTAGCAAGCTGTCTCGTTCGCGCAGGCGCATAGAGCTCTTCTCCCTTACCACTGTCCGCCTATTACTGTGCACTGTGGACTAGAACGGTACAGCTCAGTTCTAATAACAGTTGAGAAGGCTGCATAGGGAGGGTACATCTTGAATACATTGTCAAGAGGTCAACTTTTCAGATAATATGACTATACCTGGGTATCGGAGCCTAGGTGGGCCCCCTCCGTTAGCTCTACTACTTCCCCTCTCCAGGCGGCTTCCTAGTTTGAGGCATCTGTACCCTTCAGAATGAACTAGGCAACTTCTCTGGCACATAAGTAATACACCTCTGCAGAAGTGTAGGAAGATTGAATTCTCTAGGCTCATTGACTAGCCACATGACAGCATACAGCGAGCCAGGACACACTTTCAGCGTATTCCGAATCTCACCGGTCCGGTGGCATCAATGACGTCACGTTGCAACGAAAATAAGGAACAAAACTGCTGGAAGAATCGATGCTGTCATGGCGACTGTGAAAGTGGTTATCTGTGCTACGCTAGCAGAATTTTGCGAAATTTCCGTACTGCCATCTCGTTCAAAGAAAAGAGATCATAAACAACTTATTTCTTGAACCGGTAGTAATAACTGGTCCGTTGACATGTTCGCTCATAAGCCATTAACATATTGTTTTTACGTTGTGCTCATTACAAACAATATGATCACAATATGATCACGATATGATCACATATCACAGTCCTTCGCAAGTCTCTCGTGGTTCCGACTTAAAGAACGCAGAACTTTACACTCTTTGTCCTAACTCTTTCGAATTCTGCACACTTCAACACCAAATTACCTTTCGTCTCGTTTCTCTTATCTATACTCTAACCACGACGTAAATACCAGATCACTTATCTGTGGCACGCTAAATATACCTCTTCATAGAACATCTTGTTATTCCTCATCTTTTACAATATCCACCTCGCGTCAATGGAATTCCTTGTCACAAAGTATTAGGGGCTGCAAGACAACAAACACCTTTAAGAACAGCTTAAAAGATAACCTTATTAGCATTTCACTCCAATCATACTGATTTAAACTATCACTGACTACACTGTTACTTTTTTCTTTAGACATCATCCTGATTGTGCTGTATTTTCAAAATTGTCTCATAATAATCTCTTTCTATTATCTAATATCATTTGAAATATATTAACATTCTATGTATTTTAGTTTAATTCTGCTACACAGTTTATTCAGTGTTTAATTAATAGTTCATAGTATTTTGTTGTTTAATTCGTAAATAACTCTTGTATACATGTAACTCTCATCTAAATCAAATTGTTGAATTCTTCGTAAGTTCATGAATATGTATATACACTTTTTGCTGGTTGAGTGGAAGAGAAGGCCTTATGGCCTTAACTCTGCCAGCTAAAATAAATCATTATTATTATTATTATTATTATTATTATTATTATTATTATTGTTATTATTATAACACAACTAAAGCAGAACACACCGCCATGACACAACAGTGCACGATGTCATTCGTCTGCTAATTCCCGCCCTATACACGAACCAATCAGATTCACTGATGGCGGCTGATGGAGACTGCCACCACCTCTGCAAGTTGATGGCACCGGTGCGACACCGGTGGAGCATCAATGACGTCATCGGTGGAATTCGGAACACCGTGATGCCATCGGATTGCTCACCGGTGAGATTCGGAATACGCTCTTTGAACTGAACATCCAGTATTTTTATGTTTGCAGCGTAGCGTTTGTGTTCGAGCACGGCGGCGACGCTGCTCTTGCGGTAGACGGAGTGTAGGCGGTGGATGCATAGCTCTCAGGCACTCTTGCCGGCAGTATCCAAGCTTCACGGCACACATCAAGTTACGGTTTTCAGTGGGCGGGTGGGAGCGAGGGAGGTAGTATGAAGCTTTTCCCCATGATGGGTAATTGCCTATATTAATACAGCCATCTAGACATAGGCCATTAATTACCATATATAGGTCTCACTTCAGAACGGGGCCCCTGCAATTGGGCTGCTGATAATTTAACAGTGATATGAATACCACCCACGCGATAAATCCCTCCACTTTCCTTTTATTCTTTCTCTCCCCCCCCCCATCACTTTGGATAAATCCCATCATAAACTCTCCCTTGGGGGTCTCATAAAAAGGGAGAGGGGGCAATGTTTCCTTATAGGCCCTTCGAAAGGGCCTGAGTACTGCAATCATTCTCGGATTTGAATAAGACATTATCATCGTCATCTTCACCATCATTATTTCTTTATAAGCGTAGAGACTTTTGATTCCTTCCTTCCTCACAGTGTAGGATATGAATCTACACGAATATTCACAAACAGTGTGGTATGTGGTTAGTGTAACAGAACAATACAGTCTGAGATAACGCAAGACAAATAGACGCAATGGGTACACACATACTTCCAATGACGGATACCATAATGCAAACAAGACAAAGACCATCTATTTATTTATTTATTTTGTTATTTATTTATTTATTTATTTAGTTATCTATTTATTTATTTAGTTATCTATTTATTTATTTAGTCATCTATTTATTTAGTCATCTATTTATTTATTTAGTTATCTATTTATTTAGTTATCTATTTATTTAGTTATCTATTTAGTTATTTATTTATTTATCTATTTAGTTATTTATTTATTTATCTATTTAGTTATTTATTTATTTATCTATTTAGTTATTTATTTATTTATCTATTTAGTTATTTATCTATCTATCTATCTATCTATCTATCTATCTATCTATCTATCTATCTATCTATCTATCTATCTATCTATCTATCTATCTATCTATCTATCTATCTATCTATCTATCTATCTATCTATCTATCTATCTATCTATCTATCTATCTATCTATCTATCTATCTATCTATCTATCTATCTATCTATCTATCTATCTATCTATCTATCTATCTATCTATCTATCTATCTATCTATCTATCTATCTATCTATCTATCTATCTATCTATCTATCTATCTATCTATCTATCTATCTATCTATCTATCTATCTATCTATCTATCTATCTATCTATCTATCTATCTATCTATCTATCTATCTATCTATCTATCTATCTATCTATCTATCTATCTATCTATCTATCTATCTATCTATCTATCTATCTATCTATCTATCTATCTATCTATCTATCTATCTATCTATCTATCTATCTATCTATCTATCTATCTATCTATCTATCTATCTATCTATCTATCTATCTATCTATCTATCTATCTATCTATCTATCTATCTATCTATCTATCTATCTATCTATCTATCTATCTATCTATCTATCTATCTATCTATCTATCTATCTATCTATCTATCTATCTATCTATCTATCTATCTATCTATCTATCTATCTATCTATCTATCTATCTATCTATCTATCTATCTATCTATCTATCTATCTATCTATCTATCTATCTATCTATCTATCTATCTATCTATCTATCTATCTATCTATCTATCTATCTATCTATCTATCTATCTATCTATCTATCTATCTATCTATCTATCTATTATCTATCTATTATCTATCTATTATCTATCTATTATCTATCTATTATCTATCTATTATCTATCTATCTATTATCTATCTATCTATCTATCTATCTATCTATCTATCTATCTATCTATCTATCTATCTATCTATCTATCTATCTATCTATCTATCTATCTATCTATCTATCTATCTATCTATCTATCTATCTATCTATCTATCTATCTATTATCTATCTATTATCTATCTATTATCTATCTATCTATCTATCTATTATCTATTATCCATTATCTATTATCTATCTATCTATCTATCTATCTATCTATCTATCTATCTATCTATCTATCTATCTATCTATCTATTATCTATCTATCTATCTATTATCTATCTATCTATCTATCTATCTATCTATCTATCTATCTATCTATCTATCTATCTATCTATTAATTCTGGTGTAGTTAAGGCCATCAGGCCTTCTCTTCCACAACACCAGGAATACAAATACAATAATAGAAATAAACAGAAAAAAATACACTATATACAAACTAAAGCTACACAAGAAATAAAGAGAGAGAGAGAGAGAGAGAGAGAAAAACACTATAAACAAAGTAAAGCCACACAAAAATATACACAGGTTGCAGTCACACAAACTTTAAATGAGTGATTAACTATCATAATTAATTTTATCCTAAATAATTAACTAACATAAACAAGAAACTTGCAATTTTAATCTAGACCATGATCACAGGAAGAAAAATAAAGAAGATAAACGTGCAAATTATAAATGAGGCAGTAGAGCAAGTGAACAGCTTCAAATACTTGGGGTGTACTATAATCAGTAACATGAGCTGCTGCCAGGAAGTCGAAAGGACCATAGCAATGGCAAAGGAAGCTTTTAATAGAAAAAGGAGCATCTTCTGCGAACCTCTGGGAAAAGAACTAACGAAGAGACTAATGAAGTGCTTTGTGTGGAGTTATGGCATTGTATGGGGGCAGAAACATGGACATTAAGACGACGTGAAGAGAAGCAACTAGAAGCATTTGAAATGTAGATATGGAGAAGAATGGAGCGTGTGAAGTGAACAGGCAGAATAAGAAACGAAGCTGTGTTGGAAAGAGTGGGTGAAGAAAGAATGATGCTGAAACTGATCAGGTACACGAAAAGGAATTGGTTGGGTCACTGACTGAGAAGAAACTGCCTACTGAAGGATGCACTGGAAGGAATGGTGAACGGGAGAAGAGTTCGGGGCAGACGAAAATATCAGATGATAGACGACATTAAGATATGTGGATCATATGAGAAGACTAAGAAGAAGGCAGAAAATAGGAAAGACTGAGAATGCTGGGTTTGCAGTGAAGAACTTGCCTTTGCGGAGAACACTACGTATGTTGTATGTATGTATGTATGTATGTATGTATGTATGTATGTATGTATGTATGTATGTATGTATGTATTTTTAATTGGGCTATTTTACGACGCTGTATCAACATCTAGGTTATTTAGCGTCTGAATGAAATGAAAGGTGATAATGCTGGTGAAATGAGTCCGGGGTCCAGCACCGAAAGTTACCCAGGATTTGCTCGTATTGGGTTGAGGGAAAACCCCGGAGAAAACCTCAAACAGTAACTTGCCCCGACCGTGATTCGAACCCGGGCCACCTGGTTTAGCGGCCAGACGCGCTGACCGTTACTCCACAGGTGTGAGCTGTATGTATGTATGTATCTATGTATGTATGTATGTATGTATGTATGTATGTATGTATGTATGTATGTGTGTGTATGTATGTATATGTACATATCATTGACAGACCTGTACACGTATTTGTGATTTTGATAGTTATTATTCAATACTCATCTTTATTAAACGCAGAATTAATAGTAAATCTAAGTACTTAAAATTCAATGCATACTGAAGAATTAAGTACATTTAGAAGCCAACTAGCTCACGAAAGTTTGAAATTAAATCGTGTAAGCTGAAAAGGTGGCGTACCACTGTCACCATCATCTTTACCACTATCACTGATACTAAATTCGCTACTATCACCGTTACCCCTACTATTTCTAATATTACTAGCCTCTGTTGCTATTATCAGTACCAGTAACTCTAACGAACGTACCTCATGAAGAAACCCTTGGGAAACTGGTTTTTCCGTAACAAATACGACTCCATCGTCACAGGGATTTGAACCTGGGTCCACAGTCATCATAACCCAGTGCTTTTACGAAGTAAGCTATCAGCGCGGATTAAAAAATATTTACTTACTTACAAATGGCTTTTAAGGAACCCGCAAGTTCATTGCCGCCCTCACATAAGCCCGCCATTGGTCCCTATCCTAAGCAAGACCAATCCAGTCTCTATCATCATATCCCGCCACCCTCAAATCCATTTTAATATTATCTTCCCATCTACGTCTCGGCCTCCCCAAAAGGCCTTTTTCCTCCGGTCTCCCCACTAACACTCTATATGCATTTCTGGATTCACCCATTCGTCCTACATGCCCTGCCCATCTCAAACGTCTGGATTTATCGTACCTAATTATGCCAGGTGAAAAATACAATGCGTTCATTTCTGCGTTGTGTAACTTTCTCCATTCTCCTGTAACTTTAGCCCTCTTAGCCCCAGATATGTTCCTAAGAATCTTATTTTCAAACACCCTTAATCTCTGTTCCTCTCTCAAAGTGAGAGTCCAAGTTTCACAACCATACAGAACAACTGTTTTATAAATTCTAACTTTCAGATTTTTTGACAACAGACTAGATGATTAAAGCTTCTCAACCGAATAATAACACGCATTTCCCATATTTATTTTGAGTTTAATTTCCTCCCGAGTGTCATTTATATTTGTTACTGTTGCTCCAAGATATTTGAATTTTTCAACCTCTTCGAAGGATAAATCTCCAATTTTTATATTTCCATTTCTTACTATATTCTGGTCACGAGACATAATTATATACTTTGTCTTTTCGGGATTTATTTCCAAACATATCTCTTTACTTGCTTCAAGTAAAATTCCCGTGTTTTCCCTATTAGTTTGTGGATTTTCTCCTAACATATTCACGTCATCCGCATAAACAAGGAGCTGATGTAATTCTAAACCCTCTCTGTTATCCTGGACTTTCCTAATGGCATACTCTAGAGCAAATTTAAAAAGTAAAGGTGATAGTGCATCTCCTTGCTTTAGCCCGCAGTGAATTGGAAAAGCATCTGACAGAAAGTGGCTTAAAAATATTTTCTTTTAGAAAAACAACAACAGTACAATGCAAGGGACACATTTGGCAGTAATAACGTTACCTCCCGCTTATCGCACATTAAATCAGAATCCGTGGGATTTATTGTCACTAATTCTACCGCAATAATCACAGCAGCGAACATGAACAAAATCAACGAAATAATGCCAATAAATTATACTGAAATGAAATAATTAAATTTGCTGCTTTCATAGAATTAATTAATTTCACCTCTAATTACAACGTATATATCGGCGTCAAACTAGTGCGTGACCTCGTGTCTCGGCCTACGAATAGAACTTTTTTGGTCGAAATGGGGTTTATTATTGGTAGTGATATCATGTCTAGGCCTCGGACTTTTAGGTTCCAAAAATCTCCCTTTAGATACCTAAAATAGACTAGTCCAATGAAAAATAGGTTCCAAAATGGCAAAACATATTTTCAACTATATACATAAATTGTCACAGGAAATTCCTTGTCACAGGAAATCAGGAGTAGTCGGAGTCTAAAATCTTTTAAGTACACTCTACTTAGAAATGTCTTTAATGAACAGAACTAGACTCTTGCGGAAGTTTCTAAATTGTCTTAAATGACCAAGTTGTTATTTTTTTTCTCCTCTCTCTCCTTTTTATCTTTTCTTTTTTTTATTATCTTGATATATTACTTAATCATTTGTATTTGTATGCCATTTAGTACGACTTTGCTAATCAACATTTTATGTCTTGTAACCCACATGTATTCTCCTATTAGTATATTAACTGTATAATATATCTCAAGTGAATTAATCGTCGAATTTATCTCGAACATTTTAGGTCTTATAAATTGTGTGTTTGTGTGTGTGTGTGTGTGTGTGTGTGTGTGAGTGTGTGTATATTCCCCTTTGTTATGTAACTGATTTTGATTATGTGTAATTTTCTACTGTATTTTATATATTATGTAACTGATCTTGACTATTTGTAATTTTATATTATGTAACTGATCTTGACTATTGTAATCCTCTACTATATTTTATGTAATTTCTAAGGTATTTTCTTTTGTGTTGTTTTGTAATCAAATTTTGTATTTCATGTATATTATTGAAACCTGGTTGAGTGGAAGAGAAGGCCTCATGGCCTTAACCCTGCCAGGCAAAATAAAACTACTACTACTACTACTTACTACTACTGCTTACTATTTACTACTTACTACTACTACTACTACTACTACTACTACTACTACTACTACTACTACTACTACTACTACTACTACTACTACTACTACTACTTACTACTTACTACTACTACTACTACTTCTTACTACTACTACTACTTCTTACTACTACTACTACTACTTACTACTATTTACTACTACTACTTACTACTACTACTACTACTTACTACTACTACTACTACTACTACTACTACTTACTACTACTACTTACTACTATTTACTACTACTACTTACTACTATTTACTACTACTACTTACTACTACTTACTACTACTTCTTACTACTACTACTACTACTACTTACTACTACTACTTACTACTATTTACTACTACTACTTACTACTACTACTACTACTTACTACTACTACTACTACTACTACTTACTACTACTTACTACTACTACTACTACTTACTACTACTACTACTACTACTACTACTACTACTACTACTACTACTTCTACTTACTACTACTACTACTTACTACTACTACTACTACTACTTACTACTACTACTACTACTTACTACTACTACTTACTACTTAATACTACTTACTACTTACTACTACTACTTACTACTACTTACTACTACTACTACTACTACTTACTACTACCACTACTATTACTTACTACTACTACTACTAAATTATCATAAATTAAAATAAAATAATATGAGATGTAACACAGGATAGCATAATACAGCCACAGTAAATAATGTAAATAATTGCACTATTCCGTACCATTCCGTCGTCTTAAACCTTGGCATACGTGCTACATGTCCTGCCCATCTCAAACGTCTGGATTTAATGTTCCGAATTATGTCAGACCGAGACGTAGATGGGAAGATAATATTAAAATGGATTTGAGGGAGGTGGGATATGATGATAGAGAATGGATTAATCTTGCTCAGGATAGGGACCGATGGCGGGCTTATGTGAGGGCGGCAATGAACCTCCGGGGTCCTTAAAAGCCAGTAAGTAAGTAAGTAGTAATTATGTGAGATGAAGAATACAATGCGTGCAGCTCTGCGTTGTGTAACTTTCTCCATTCTCCTGTAACTTCATCCTCTTAACCCCAAATATTTTCCTAAGAACCTTATTCTCAAACACCTTAATCTCTGTTCCTCTCTCTTATTGTATTCTTATTGTATTGTGTATAAAATTGTATTGTGTATTGTATAATTGTATTGTGTGTTGTAAATTTTATTGTGTATTGCTTATCATTTTTTTGTCTATTGTTTATATTGTGTATACCACTGCCACCGGGTGCTTGCCCACTTGCAGTGTAAATAAATACATACATACATACAAAGTGAGAGTCCAAGCTTCACAACCATACAGAACAACCGGTAATATAACTTAAGACTGTATATTAGGATACATGATTAAACTGTAAAGAATCAAGTTCCTAAAGTCGTATGATTTGTAACAATTTTTTTGATAAGTGCGTAAGAATTATGCAATTTTTAGTTAAATATTGAAAAATAAAATCTGTACAAAGCAATTAACAACATATTTTTAGCTTCAGAACACTAGCCAATTAAAGAAATGACACTTCTGATTACTTCATTCTCTATTTGTACTAGTTTTTTCTCGTAAAACTAAAGAACAAAAGGTATTTTACTAACAAATTCAAATTAGTATAACTTTGAAAGTATTGAGATTAGGACAAATGTTTATATGACATTTTTTGCTCAGAATTCCTTCGAAAATAAGCTCCGTAAGTGACGGTAAATCATTGTGAATCATCCTGTATATAGAAACATACACTCTACAATTCTTTCTTAAATTTTTTTAACTTACCTGCGCAGTTTTTATATCGTTTGTACGTATTTTTCGACATTATTCATACTAAAAAAAACACACAATGACCACATCTGAAAGGAACATTTATGTACGACTACAGCCTTCATTCTAAATAAACGTGAATTTATCTTAAATGAAGTAGCAAGAAAAGGAAAGAAAAACCAGGATAATATACTTTTGCTTTGGGGAGCTCAAAGCTCCTTTGAATAAACATGCCAACAAGAAACTTAATTTAGCATGAGGCAGTGTCCACAACGATAACAAACAGTTTGCTACAAGTTCTAATCACAAGTCTCTTGTTGCTAGACTGTCCTCTTTGCAATTTGTAATGCTTCGGTATTTACAGTTTACTTTCTGTAAACTAAGTATTCCTTTTGCTTTTTTTCTTGTGAGACCAAAAAACGTAAGAATGACAAAATTGAATACAGTAGCACAAAAATGAAATGAAGTGTAAGAACCGCCCCCGAAGTTAACCTTCCTCGTATTCACGTCAATACGTAAACATGTTTCAATGCGGACATCTTGGGGGTGCGCTCGTACACTGAACAGTTACGAAGCACTCACGAGTAACAGCAGTGAAATTCATCTCTTTATTTTAATGTAGTTCCTTCAGCTTCAGAGACGTTAAGATTATGATAAAGTAACAACAATTTATTTATTTATTTATACATTTATTTATATATTTATTTATATATTTATTTATTTACTTATTTATTTATTTACTTACTTACTTATTTACTTGCTCACTTATTTACTTACTTACTTATATACTTACTTACTTATATACTTATTTATTTACTTACTTACTTATTTGCTTACTTACTTATTTGCTTACTTACTTATTTGCTTACTTACTTGCTTACTTACTTACTTGCTTACTTACTTATTTGCTTACTTACTTGGTTACTTACTTACTTGGTTACTTACTTACTTACTTGTTTATTTACTTATTTACTTACTTATTTGCTTACTTGCTTATTTACTTACTTATTTGCTTACTTACTTACTTATTTGCTTACTTATTTACTTGCTTACTTACTTATTTACTTACTTATTTGCTTACTTACTTACTGTACTTATTTGCTTACTTATTTACTTGCTTACTTACTTATTTACTTACTTATTTGCTTACTTACTTATTTGCTTACTTACTAATTCGCTTACTTACTTACTTACTTACTTATTTACTTACTTACTTGCTTACTTACTTATTCGCTTACTTACTTGCTTGCTTACTTACTTGCTTGCTTACTTACTTGCTTACTTATTTACTCGCTTCCTTATTTACTTGCTTACTTACTTATTTACTTACTTATTTGCTTACTTACTTATTTGCTTACTTACTTACTTGCTTACTTACTTACTTGCTTACTTATTTACTCGCTTCCTTATTTACTTGCTTACTTACTTATTTACTTACTTATTTGCTTACTTACTTATTTGCTTACTTACTTACTTGCTTACTTGCTTACTTATTTACTCGCTTCCTTATTTACTTGCTTACTTACTTATTTACTTACTTATTTGCTTACTTACTTATTTGCTTACTTACTTATTTGCTTACTTACTTACTTGCTTACTTATTTACTCGCTTCCTTATTTACTTGCTTACTTACTTATTTACTTACTTACTTGCTTGCTTACTTACTTATTCGCTTACTTACTTGCTTGCTTACTTACTTGCTTACTTATTTACTCGCTTCCTTATTTACTTGCTTACTTATTTACTTACTTACTTGCTTACTTACTTACTTGCTTACTTACTTATTCGCTTACTTACTTATTCGCTTACTTACTTATTCGCTTACTTACTTACTTGCTTACTTACTTACTTGCTTACTTATTTACTCGCTTCCTTATTTACTTGCTTACTTACTTATTTACTTACTTACTTGCTTACTTACTTACTTGCTTACTTACTTATTTGCTTACTTACTTATTTCCTTACTTAATTACACTTACTTACTTGGTTACTTACTTACTTACTTGGTTACTTACTTACTTGTTTATTTACTTACTTATTTACTTATTTGCTTACTTATTTACTTGCTTACTTATTTACTTACTTACTTGCTTACTTACTTATTCGCTTACTTACTTACTTGCTTTCTTACTTACCTGCTTACTTATTTACTCGCTTCCTTATTTACTTGCTTACTTACTTATTTACTTACTTACTTGCTTACTTACTTACTTGCTTGCTTACTTACTTGCTTACTTATTTACTCGCTTCCTTATTTACTTGCTTACTCACTTATTTATTTACTTACTTGCTTACTTACTTATTCGCTTACTTACTTATTCGCTTACTTACTTATTCGCTTACTTACTTATTTGCTTACTTACTTACTTGCTCATATACTTATTTGCTTACTACTTACTTGCTTACTTATTACTCGCTTACTTATTTACTTGCTTACTTATTTACTTACTTGCTTACTTACTTATTCGCTTACTTACTTATTTTCTTACTTACTTACTTGCTTGCTTACTTACTTGCTTACTTATTTACTTGCTTACTTATTTACTTACTTCTTTACTTACTTCTTTACTTGCTTACTTATTTACTTGCTTATTTACTTACTTACTTATTTGCTTACTTGCTTATTTACTTACTTATTTGTTTATTTATTTACTTATTTATTTACTTACTTATTTACTTACTTACTTACTTATTTGTTTATTTATTTATTTACCTACTTATTTACTTACTTACTTATTTGTTTGTTTATTTATTTATTTATTTATTTATTTATTTATTTATTTATTTATTTATTTATTTATTTATTTATTTATTTATTTATTTATTTATTTATTTATTTATTCTGGTGTAGTTAAGGCCATCAGGCCTTCTCTTCCACAACACCAGTGGAATGAGGATAAGGAGAAAACGGAAGAATAAGTAAACCACAGGCTCTTTTTCTACTATAGGCCTACAATTTAAAGAATCCACTTAGAATCGAACCTTAGCCCCCTTTCAGCAAGGAGAGCTCAAGTAACTGACTGAGCTGCAGCTGAAACATAAACACTGGTGAGTGCAGTAAGCTACTTCGAAAATAAAATTCTGTTATATCATTATATATATATTTATTATTATTATTATTATTATTATTATTATTATTATTATTATTATTATTATTATTATTATTATAACATGCACTACTGCACTCAGATAGCGATAATGAAGCGATGGTAGAGAAATTGCGTAATGATAGATAACGATATCATCCCAAGGTAATTTTATCCTATGCCGAATTACTCCACTAAAAATTGCGCTTGGAGACTCCGAGATATCAACCTCGAATCTCTAGCCTATCAGTTAGCGATGTTTCATTTTAGAGGAACGTTTTAGAAAGAAAAACATATAAACTAAGTTATAGTAGCAAAAGTGTGGGAACCCTGCTCAGAATCAGTACACAGTATGAAAACAATCCATTTCAGACTCAGACATAAATGTGCATTCCATTCATACTCAACCTTACTTTATGAATAGACGAAAAGAAAACTAGGGCAAGAATACCAAAAAAATTCTCAAGAAACGGTATCTTTACCTGATAATCCTTAAGACAAACCTGTGCTCCTCTTTCTATCGAAAGAAAGAATTCTCAACGAATCAAGGGACAGTAAGTAAGTGTTGCAAATTGCTGTTGTTATGACGACCGTGACGCCACATCTGACGTATGAATGGCAGCCTGGAAGGTATCAGGTGGAGAACTGATCCTTTCTGGTTTTCATTGTGTGTCTGTACAGAAGATGTACAAACTGAAAAGCCACGGAATTCAAAGTTTTGTTACTAAAAAAAAACTGCGCAGTACCAAGTAAGTAGAGCAGGCATGTCAATTGATGCCCACAGGAGCAAGCGCGCGCTTTAGAACCCAGGAGAGTCTGAGCGCTTTACAGCGGAAAGGAAAGAGACAGACGAAAGAGGTAGTATATGCCGCTTGGTCGAGCTATATTCAGGGATGGCCAGCACTGATTCAATAGATAAAGGGAAGAGAACTTATTAAAACTGTATCCATGTTAATTTTTAGATTTGCCTGAGAAGTATAAGTGCATTATAAGAATGTAAGTTTTAATTTTAATGCTCATTTTTCACAAGTTTGATTTTTTTATTCAAAAGAAATATTTTCTCAACTTTTCGTATAGAAAAGTGAAATTTTCAGGTATAGGTCTATTTATTTAGTAGCCTTACAGAATGTTTTCGTAAATCTAATATACCGTAAATACGTATTACTGAAGATAGTGTATTGAAAATTTTGAAAATATTCGCATGGAAATTGTTTGTAAGGAAATGAATTAACAAAGCAACTACTGTTACATCATAAGCAAAAGATACGTGCCCATATGTTGTAAAGATGTCAGCTCTATAGCTTCAGCAGATTTCGAGAAAATAATTTAATATTCTGATGATAGGAAGTTGCTCACAAATATCACCTTAAAAGCATAATGCGATAAGAGTTTTGTTATGTAATATTAGTTACACTTAAAACAGATACAGCACTTAGGTAACTTTGCTTTGTACTGTAATATTGTTCTGATTAGTTTATTGATTACTTTTGTAAGGCTAAAGATACCATCAATATAAATTCCAACTTATCATGTCATACTCAATCTCTTTCTTTGGGATATCACTTTCTTTATGAATGATGTGTTTCATCCACTTAATACAGTAAAATATTATACTACTATGGAATTTAAGTGAATATTCCTCCTTAACTCTCTATTATGTTATTAAGATTTAAAACACAAGTGCAATATTAAGAAATCAGTGTTAGTATACTTTTGTTTTACAGTCAATATAGATAATATTAAACAGAAAGAATCCATATAAAAATTACGACATAAAATTTCACGTTCCGTTTGAAGTTTGTGCACCACTGTTTTCTTAATCCAACAGGTTGCTTATTCATATACACAACCCTTCCTCTTTCCATACTTAGCGCTTGCTGCCCGCGCACCACGTCGAGGTCAGAAAAATGCGCTTGCTTTGACATCACTGAAGTAGGGCATTAAATTTCATGTAAAGTCTTCGTGAACTGGATGTTAAAAAAAAAGCCAGAAGCACATCGTCAAACACATTTTCATTGTCATTAAATACACCTTCCAAAATAAATCTTTCATAAAGAGATAAGTGAAGAGTGTTAAATGCTTGGCACACCCTTTGAAACGGAAAATGGTCGCTCTCCTATACCATGAATTTGTCTGTCGTTTGAGTTAACGCGAGATTCACGCGAGTAAATAATTACGTTTACCTTATCAAACCGGACCTTGTGTTAAGAATTTATTTCTATATGAAATAAATAGGCCTACAATTCAAGAAACAAAACTAAAGATATATTCAAAAAGTAGTCGTAGATGTTTCCCACCTTTACTATCAAACAAAACTCCCTGCTATTAATTTCTACTAGAGAATGAGTCGACCGCAGGGCTATACTATAGTCCAGCCGGAAGCATTAGGTCAATGGAAAAAATCCATGACATTACTGAATTCGTGACCTTCACTTTTTTTTCTCGTAGTGCCTTGATCCCTACGCTATCGCGTGCCCACAAATAGCAATATTTTATACTTCAAATTTAAAGAAAAATATAACAGATGCACAAGAAGGAAATATTGTTGTTATTTTGTTCTACAGTGGCTTCCAGATAAACGAAATAAGATTAAATGGTTTCTTGAAAATCTTAAGAAGACAAAGAATGTAGCCTACCATTTTCTGCAGCATTCCAATCTTACAGATGTTATTATATTATGTTGTGCTCCTTCGAAAAATATTCTAGTTCGATATGTTTTTAGTTACTAGATAGATCATTAGAACAAGAATAGTACATTATGCAACGAGCCTATAATGATAGTAATTAAGACGCAAGTATGTTTGTTTATGAAAGGAGCGCAAGCGAGTTTAATAATTTTCATACGAGCGTCTTAATTACCATTATAGGCAAGTTTCATACGACTTTTTATGCTCGACCATATTTCTAACTTTAAATTATTCAAAAATATTCATTTTATTTGTATCTGACAGAAGATCGGAAGTGACCTTGTTCATAGCTCGAAATTGTGAGATGTGCGCAGATGCGAAAGTATTGATTTTTTCCGAGGAACAATAATGTCATTGGCCTTGATGTAATGCAGAGAATGTATAACCTGGAAATTGATTTAGAATTGAAAAACGAGATGACAAATTGAATTTATTTGAATATTATTTACAATTAACGCTAATTATTATAGTAACAGAACATAACCTTCTGCGACAGTATTGGATTTCCAGCCTCCGTGACGTTTCCCTCGTCTTTCGATTGCATATCCGAGAATAATCGAAAACCTGAACTTTAATGAATAGGTGTACTTTAATGACATACATTAAAGGACTGCTACCAGGTGTATAATTACTACATTTCGGCATGGTCGAGCATAAAAATTATTATCGATTTCAGCATTTGCCAAAATATTTGCAATTATTTCTTAACACGTATAATTTGTATTTCTTAGTTGTATAGAATGATACAGAAACACAAAAGTCGCTTATAATGGTAAATTAAATTTTAAGTTACTAGTTAATGTGTCCCCTACATAGATCTTATTACGCATATGGCTAGTAGACTATATGTATGACGCACGCTTTCTCTAGCTCCATAACTGTTAATTTTTCAGAAGATAGGTGTAGACTTTTTATATACTCGTGCACTCGTTAGGCCTAGGCATATAGGTTACTGCTGAGTCTGTAAAAATCTTTCTGTAATGCACAAAGAAACACTCTTCATGTATGTCTTCATCTCTGGAGAAAGGATAACATAGAGGGAGAGAATTCTAAAGCCGGATTATAAAATGTACCTGCTCACCCAGAATACAATATGAAATAACCCACATTTTTATGAAAGAATGTATTTTCATCGATTACATAATCCTGTAAAGCGAATTATCCTTGAACTAGAGTTGCTAAAGAACGAGGCATAAATTCCACAAATTCAGAAAAAGAATTACAACAGATTTCTACATATTTTAAAGTAGATTGAATAGATATCGCGTAGCACACAAACCTACTTTCTTCGATAAGTGATTGGCTTAACTCTTTTCTATTCTGTATCTAGAGCTGAAAGAATTTGTTCCTATCCACCTCTGCTCAAGCAAATAGGGACAATTCGCTGTGGAATAAAATTGTGGAAGAAATTGCACATATAGAATTCTGCAAGACAGAAATAAAGTTGAAGCTTCGCAGACACTTGAAATAGGAGGTAAAGAATTAGACAAATACGATTTCTGAATCATTTATAGCAGCAGTTCCTAACCAGTGGTCCACGGACCCGTAGCGGTCCGCGAGTGATTTGAAAGGTGTCCGCGTAACCTAGCTGTGTTTTCAAACGGTACTTCAACTAAGCTTAACTTTATCATATTCTCTGATTTTTATCAGCTGCTGGAATATTACTTTTTCGTTTATCTCAGACTTTTGTGAGACAGAATTTAACACTACTTGCGTCGCAATAAATCCTACAGCACTAGACTCTACGACAATAAGTTATACAACAATAGACCCCTCGACAATATAGTCCACGACAACACAATCCACAACAATAGACTCCACAACAATAAATCATACGACAATATACCCCACAACTATAGACCCACGACAATAAAATCCACGACAATAGACCCCACAACAATAAATCCCGAGACAATATACCCCACATCTATAAATCCCACAACAATACAATGTACGACAATAGACCCCACAACAATAAATCCCAAGACAATATACCCCACAACTATAAATCCCATGACATTACAATCAACGACAATAGACTCCACAACAGTAAATCCCAAGACAATATACTCCACAACTATAAATCCCACGACAATACAATCAGCGGCAATAGACCCCACAACAATAAATCCCAAGACAATATACCCCACAACTATAAATCCCACAACAATACAACCAACGACAATAGGTCCCACAAAAATAAATCCCACAACAGTAAATCCCAAGACAATATACTCCACAACTATAAATCCCACGACAATACAATCAACGACAATAGACCCCACAACAATAAATCCCAAGACAATATACCACACAACTATAAGTCCCACAACAATAAAACCAACGACAATAGATCCCACAAAAATAAATCCCACGACAATACAATCAACGACAATAAACCCCACAACAATAAATCCCAAGACAATATACCCCACAACTATAAATCCCACGACAATACAATCAACGACAATAGATCCCACAAAAATAAATCCCACGACAATAGACTCCACAACAATAAATCCCAAGACAATACAATCATCGACAATAGACCCCACAACAATAAATCCCACGACAATACAATCAACGACAATAGACCCCACAACAATAAATCCCACGACAATGCAATCAACGACAATAGACCCCACAATAATAAATCCCAAGACAATATACCCCACAACTATAAATCCCACGACAATACAATGTACGACAATAGATCCCACAACAATAAATCCCACGGCAATAGAATCCACGATAATATACCCCCACAACAATAAATCCCACTATAATATATTCCACGAGAATAGACCCCGCAGTTATAAACCCACTCAGACAGCAGAGTCTACGACAATAAACCAAATGACAGTAAACGTCACGATATCAATTTAGGCTTAAGCATTCACAGTAAAGTAGCCACGTTCAATTAGTAGGCTAGCGGTGTCAAAGAGGACGGAAGCTTTGTAGTTTCAATAATTATAATTATGTCGCGCTGACCATTGTCGTCAAGTCTTTTGAAGGCCGCTCCAATACTCCACGCGGAGTATATATATATATATATATATATATATATATATATATATATATATATATAAACCAGAGTTGCAAAATTTAGCAGTGTGTCTTGTTCCATGTTATATTAATATATATAGCAGCAACAAACAAGAGGTGACAACGTCGCATTTTCATTTTATTATCGGTGCATGCAATAAAGATCTACAAATCTTAAAAGGAATGCCGCTGCCTAATAATTAAACGAGGCTACTGTACATAAACGTGTATTATGTATTGAGATTTACATGTTCCTGAGTCCACCACTGTGGAGTAACGGTTAGTATGTCTGACCCTGAAACAAGCGGTTCCGGGTTTAAATCCTTATTGTGACAAGTTACCAAGATTTTCCCTCAACCAATACAAGAAGAACTGCTGGGTAACTTTCGGCGTTGGATTTCGGATTTATTTCGCCATTATAAATACACTTATAATTTTTCAGCATCATCTCCTTGTCTTTTCCCGCTTGCGTCCGATCTAGAGAAAGCTGAGGACCGATACCAAACTTGGTCCCCATGGTATGTGGTCATTAGTTGCTGGTGGTAGTGCTATGTACCATGGGCTCGTTATAGCTAGTGGAGCGGGGTTGAGGGACCGTAGTGAGGGCTGCATTGAAGTGTAAAAAGAATTCTGCTGCCCGTCGGGAATTTCGGGAGCGATTTTTAAGGGAATCCGTAGTGCGGAGGCGTTCACATAATTCCATTCCCGGGTAGTACAATGGGCCCACTCAAGCCGCCTCGTGCGAGGGTAGTCCCCAGCTCGTGCCCTTCTCTTCAAGTGGGACTATTAAAGTTTTATTTACCGCTCATTTTCATTTTACTTTCTCAACGTCATGTTAGACGTACAAGTTGAGTTTCCTCGGCACGACGCAAAACCTGCACTCAAGGCAGCTCATATTAACAACGGACAAACATATCTGTCAGGCCTGTAGAAGTGTAGCTCCTGAGAGCACTGCTATACTCCCCTTTCTTACCCCACCCAGCTTTTCTACCAGCGCGGTCATGACGTTCTAGTTACGCTCGGCTGCATTAACATTCAATCGCGGCGGCAGGTATACAATACGCTATCAAGAATTACAAATGAACTGATAATAAAATCCTTAGGAACATACCTTTAGAAAGTAAGAGAAAAATGAATGAGGGAAATAAATAAATTAAAAGACATGTAAGAATGTCTACCTAATTTATGTGTATCGTCCTATTACTATTAAAGCCGATTAAATCCACTTTTTGTATAAAATAAGTTAAGTACAGTCCCCGACTTGTCTTTCCGTGCTCTGTAGCCTACTAAATTGAAAAACGTACGAAATGTTGCTTGCAGACAACAAACGAATTACTTTATTTGAAGAATTTATTATGATTTTTCGTGCATTAATAAAGTTTTAATGCCTGTTTTTACAAAACTTGTATAGCTGGTCTTAACTGGTTTTACTAATAATATGACGATAAATAAATTGTACGTTGATAAGTGAGTGATAGCTATATGACCGGATGTCAATGCTGCCATTCAACATTGTAACGCACTCCAGCCAAATAAATAAATAAATAAATAAATAAATATGTAAATATATATAAGTAAATAAGTAAGAAAGTAAAAAATTAAGTAAGTAGATAAATAAATAAATAAATAAATACGTAAATAAATAAGTAAATAAATAAATAAATACGTAAATAAATAAGTAAATAATAAAATAAATAAATAAGTAAAGAAGTAAATAAGTACATTAGTAAATAAATAAATAAGTGATTAAGTAAATAAGTAGGCCTAAATAAGTAAATAAGTGAATAAGAAAATAAGTAAGTAAATAAATAAGTAAACAAACAAACAAATAATACGCCTACTGCAGTTTAAAGAGAACTGGAACATAGCAAAATCTAAACCCGTGAAGGAGCACTACTTCCAAAGGAATTGGGAATATGATTATTTTGTTTTTGAAGACGAAAGAATTGCTTGTTTACTGTGTCCCATCCAATTTATTTCCACTCGTCATTTCAATATTAAACCACATTTCAACAAAGTCCGTATTAAGAATTATGGAATGCACAAACTTTCGGGTAAGTTCATTATTACGAACTGTATATTGATTATTTATTTATATACTGTAAAATTAAGGACGTCACTCCTTGCGTTCATTTTGAATTGAAATTAATAGTGACTTTCAAGGTTCATTAATGCTATAAATTTATGTTTCCGTAGGTGATGATAGGAGGAAAGTTTTCGAAAATCTAAAACAGGCTAGGCGCAAAGAAATCTCAAAGAAACTACCGACAGAAAATCTAGCACAATTGTAAAACTTGAAACGAGATAACGCATTATAAAAACAATGAATTTATTATAATCCTTTTTGAAAATTACATGCCATCACTGATGGACCTTTGACGACAAGAGAAGGTAAATAACTCTACGCGGAAGTCGATCATCTCCAATAGAAGTGGAGTGAGGCTGACGTCATATTTCCCTTACTTACGAGTTCTGCAGGCCTGATATCTGTCCTAGTCAGAATAACAACCCGTGATCGTGGCTTTAATTTTAATCTACACACCATATCCTTCGCAAATATGTATGAATGTCTCTTATCTGTCCTTGTGCCAAAGTCTAATCCATTCAGTTATTGTCAAATTCAAGCCAGGCACAGTGGCTCTAGCGATCTTGGAGTTGATACCTTGTTGCATGCGAGTCGCTCGGGATTCGAGCCGCTGATAACTTCAACAAGCAGCGCGGCCGGGTCCCCTCAGTCAGAGACCTCCTGATGTGGCATATCGCACAATTCATAGTCTATTCCGAGTATCTGCAGGAGTATCTGATGGGACGTGAATTTGCATACTATTACATTCCCAGTTGTAAGGTTTCAGGAAAAAAACTTCTCCCACTCCTGGATTTTGTTTTTCTGCATCTGTCACTCTCGGAGCATGACCGAACTACAATCTATATCATCATCAACCACAGGAATTACGCCTATTGGCCTGTTCCTTCTTCAAAGTTTATGTCGTTCTATGTTGTCCTTGGTCTACCTACATTTCTGTGTCCTCTTGGTTCATAGTTTAGTATTACTTTACGTAACCAGTCGTCATTCATTCTTCTTATTTATTTATTTATTTATTTATTTATTTATTTATTTATTTATTTATTTATTTATTTATTTATTTATTTATTTACTAGCCGTACCCGTGCGCTCCGCTCCACCCGTTAGAAATAAGTATAAAGTAATTACTAATTAAAATAGGACATTTGATCCAGGGAACATTCGTGTTTGATAGAAGGATAAATCGTTTAATATGTTACTTAATTTGAATTGCATGCAAATAATTAAAATGCGATCATTTTGGTCCAGAGACCACTCATTGCTGCAATGACAATTCCTTTAACATGTTTCAAATTTTTATTACATGCAACCATAATTTAATGAACATTGACATCATTTAGATTTAATGTGTATACTTTATTTTACTTGTTATAGGTTTCCATTGAATTATGGTAATAATTTAATTTTAACCCTTGTTTTCTACGTACTCAGTAAATGGCGTTTGGCCCACTATGGTTCTGAATACTTCAAATAAATGATATTATATAATATTACAATACATATATTATGTTATATTATATTATATTATATTATATTATATTATATTATATTATATTATATTATATTATATTATATTATATTATATTATATTATATTATATCATATTATATTATATTATATTATATTATATTATATTATATTATATTATATTATATTATATTATATTACATTATATTATATCAGAAGTTACTGTAATAACATTATATCATTATGTCCATCTAGAGAAACTACACTTTCCAATGGTGAAATAATAATTAATTATACAAATCGGTTAATTTAGCTTCCGATATTACTTCATACAAACAAAGAAACATTCTCTGTAGGCTATCTTTCATAGCTTTCGATTGTTGCTGTCCAAGGTCCCTTATAGACGAAGTCATTTGTTTTTTATTTCATTATACGGCCTTAGATGGCAGTTATTTTAATTTTAAAACTCATTTATCTCATTAAATATCAGTCCTATCAAACTTTTCAAGGAATAAAACTTATCGAAAATTGTTTTTAAAGAAACTTTTGTTATGTAACATTTTTCACAAAAATCAATAATAAGCGAGATATTTCGATTTATTTAATTCGGGCCCCCTTATAACCCCGCTTTTAAATAATGTATTTTGAATGCCATATAGCCTAAAATCTAGGTTACAACGAACATAATTTATATTCCAATTTTCATCGAAATCCGTTCATCCATTATCGCGTGGAAAGGTAACAAACATACAGACAGACAGACATACAGACATACAGACATACAAACAAACATTTCAGAAAAGCGATTTTCGGTTTCAGAGTGGTTAATTATATATGGTAGGATAAATTATTTTTGGAAAATCGAAAATTACCAGAAAAATTTCGGCTACAGATTTATTATTAGCATTTATTTATTTATTTATTTATTTATTTATTTATTTATTTATTTATTTATTTATTTATTTATTTATTTATTTATTTATTTAACCTGGTAGAGATAAGGCCATCAGGCCTTCTCTTCTCCTCTACCAGGGGATTACAACTACAATATTAAGAATACAATATATATGTGGATACCAATTAAATCTCTTATTTTCTTGATTATTTGTTGCATCATAAACACACAAAGGACACGGGACCGTCCTTTGCTAAATCCACATTGTATTTCCTCTAATTTTTTTCACTAATGTTGTTTTAACGGCGAGTAATTATTTTATTACAATCTGTATAGGCCTATGACGGACATAAAATACAAACATCGTACGTCCCTCGCACCCCAGCTGGTATAACCTTATTTTATTTCATGGAGTGCAGTTTCATAGAAAAGACTTTGCCGACAGACCTTCTACTGCCCACTACTAATTGGTAGTCATAAATAAATGCCTTCCTTACTGTGACGGAAATCTTGTTTTCGCCTTTTAGTAACCAATCACAACCCTCGTTCAGAAGAATTGACAGGCTCCCGTCAAATCCACGTGGAGGCAGAGTTGCTGCATCTTTTCCGAATTCCAAGAATCCCGTCAGTCTGATTTCGAGGGTCACCAGGATTGTGGCAACTGTGCAATGTTGGGACGAGGGGACAGGATGGAATTGTCAGAGGTGTTTGTGTAGGAAGTCATAAATCTCTAAGTGAGTGTTCAAAGAAGCCACCGAACTGCACTCCTTGAAATAAAATAAGGTATATTCCATTTGTATAATTTTGATTCGAGTTCGACATTTTTTCCGGTTATTATATGGTTATTTAAGTTGTAACTCTCGCTAGTGGTTTTATATTTTATTTTATCCGTCTTAGTATTTATTTTATTATTGTAAATATTTTTGTTTTATCACTGTTATTATTATTATTATTATTATTATTATTAATGAATTATTTTGTATTACAATCTTTGTATCATTTCTGTCACGATTATTCTATTATTATTATTATTATTATTATTACTATTATTTATATCATCAGCATTATTATTTGAACCCTGTAAAATTTATGTAGACTACTGGACTGTACCCGAGCACGAGCATATGCTCATTTCGGGTATCTATTCATATGTATTCAATTCAAATGTAAATTGTAAATAAATTTGAATTTGAATATGATTCCCGATATGACGAAGGTTAACGACGCTGTATAAACTACTAGGTTATTTAGCGTCAATGGGATTGGTGATAGCCAGATGATATTTGGCAAGATTACTCGATATTTGCTTTACATTTCGGGAACACCTCGGAAAAATTCCAAATCGGTAATTGGTCCAAGCGAGAATTGAACCCACGCCCGAAACGCAACTCCGATTCGACAGGTAAGCGCCTCAGCCAACTGAGCTACGCCAATGGTTCAATGGGACGTTATACTCCCGCGTCTTAAAAGAGGATACCCAAGACCGAACGAGATTTTATAAGCCACCTGAGAACTTGAAACATAAACTACAGGGACATCATTTTATTTTTACTAACATCTTTAATATTAACCTGACTATACCTTTAGAGAACCGGAAACACAGTTTGCTACACCCTTCCACGACTGTAGTTCGATGATACTGGCATAAAAACACAAACAAATCACCTTACTAGGTATAGGAGGAAAGAAAGTAGTTCATTCATTTACGTAAACTAGGAAATATCGCTATTTTGAGTTCGATAATTTTCATTAGGTTTTGTTTAATCAAAATACAGTACAGTATTAACAATATGTGTTTTTACTCACGAACTGAGTTCTCCATGTGGACGTATTCATTATGCGGTGTATATTATACTGTCTACACCTAATTAGCGTACAATATAGAGAATGAAGTTAAATTGAAAAATAATCATAACATGGATATTTAAACACATTTTTGAAAATGGTGGCCGTTCATTTCGATACAGGCGTCAGTTCTTTGTGCATATCGATCGTCCAGTTCAAAGGTGCGACAACTCAAAAATTGCCATTTTTTAGTTATTTATACTACTGAGAACCCCTTTCGGAGCTCTTTCCGATTCAGTATTGAGATAAGTCATATTTACAACCAAAAAGAAAAAAAACTAAATAAACTGCTTTAGAAGTAATTATAACTATGGACTTTACTAATTCATTATTAGTACATTTCGAAATGTATTAATAATGAACTGGAAGACTGTGATAAACTCGTCTTGAATACTGACTCATTTCTAATTGTCGTGGTTATGAACCAGAAATCTGTTCCTTTCTAAGTGATTTACTTGAAACTTTCAACTGAAGATATCTCAAAACTTGTTTTTTTGAGTTGTCGCACTTTTGAACTAGACGATCGATATTATCGCACTATAGACTATTGCATCTAATTCCAATTACCAGTTTCGTCCTTCGTACTAGCAACTCATGTTGAAATAATTCTGTACCTACTCTATAAAAGAGTACCTTACGTACTGTAAATCCAATCTTCACTTCTGCCCGACCCGAAAATATAAAATTACTCAGATATGCTATCTACTGTCCGTCCAAGTGGTTATGGCGCAGGATCGTAGAAAGGGGGGAAATCACGTGACAGTTAATTACTTAATGAGGCCCTTTTATTTAAGTTATTTAAAAAAGTTGTATAATATTACGTTAGATGTTCAATTCCTAACAGAAATTAATGTTTTCAGAAAAGAGCTAAGACAGCCCAGTTTCACAGAGGGGCGAGCAGAAGCAGGTGGGGGAAATCGGGATGCAACGTAGGCAAACGGACAGTACCTGTGCGAAAATTTGATTCAATATTGAAAGCTCTTTCGTCACTGGAAAACGCGAACATATTTCTGGAACGTACTATATTCACTAACTCAGTGCTGTTTACTATATGCGGTCTTGATTATGTGTGGAGGACAATTGGAACTTCATTAGTAGAAGGGGTGGGAGTGATGTGCATTCAAAAACTCAGGTACAATAAAAATTGAAGTAAATATAAAATGATGTCCCTGTACAATGTATACTGTAGTACTATCAAGAAGACCATTCACTGATGTATCTCGAGCACAGGTTGGGAGACTCGCGTTGGCACGATGTCGGAACAGAGAGTTAATATCTGATGCAAAGTTCGTGGTTAGACTCGCTCCTTATTAATTCCCGGAACTATTTCGCCTCCTCACCCCCTCGTGCGCAGATGTGCCGCACTACAAGAGGTGCTCGAACTCTTGTACTTGCACGTGCACCTCAACAGATCAGGCGCGACTAAGGTTCTGTGACTACTCCGCCCACCCCAGACTTGAAAAAGCGAAAACGAATTGTTATAGAATTTGATATACTGGAGATTTCCATCCATGGAATTTTGCCGTACTTCTGTCAGTTGTTGGCCCTTCACAAAAGAGGGTCATATTGGAGTCTGAACTGATACTGAGTTATTTGTAGAGAGCGGAATTTAGGCAAAAACTTTTTTTTTCCTTGTTACAGCAGGCTTGAGATTTAATATTTACATTTTTCATGGAAATATAGGTATAAATATAGTGCCTAAAAATGCCTATTCCGACGTTAGTGCCTATTTTTAAGTTTTTTTTTTTTTTAATTTTTGCATTATTTTTCGTAACTGTTCTTCTTAAGGGGATCCGGTACGTCCTATCTCGACTTATGTTAAATTCATTATTTTTCATGTAGCTTTTCTCAGAAACTGCTAGTAGTAGGCACTTGATTTTTTTTACACGTTATTGTCACATATACTGACCTGAATTTAACACAGCCAATTGAAGGAAAAATGCATAGTACATTAAATATAATTTTTTTTTGTTCCGGTCCAAATTTTAACTACAATTTTCAATGTATATCAGTACATAATTATTTTCATAATTTAGATTTATTGAAAATCTCATGTTAAATTAGGGACAAGGTTTGTAGCAACATGCTCTGAAAATTTGAAAGTCCTATGTTTAATAGAAGCTGAAAAAAACTGCATTTTGTAAGAAAAAAACAAACTTACAGAAAAACGTTCAAATAATTCAAAATATTGAAACTTTTATTTTCATTCAAAATATTAAACCTTTTTTTTCATATATATTGTATACTGTATTGCAAATTTTCTGTTATATATACAGTACTTTCTTACATATTAAAACTAATCTATATATTTCCCTACTAAATGAGACTGTGCTAAATTATCAATACATATGATCAAAATATAGTGAAATAACAGCTATAGAAAATATTTTTTGCTACAAAACTAATTTAAATTAAACAAAGCCTGTTCATTATTCGTGTGATTACGTCATCATATTATATATATTAGCCTCTAAAGTGTAAAATAAAATTTTGAGTCTGAAGTGATCATTCCAAAGATAACTATAAAACACAATAAAATCTGAAATATATTAATATCTATTTGTATACATAATTATAAAAATAGTAATAATTTTCTAATAATTTAAATTAAATTTTAAATGCAAGCATTAGAGAATTCACTAAACATATTATGCATTCCAGGGCCTTATTCACACTTGTTTTAGAAATAGTTATTGGGAAGATAGAATAATGATATATGTCAAATTAAACAGAAAAGAATGTATAATTATATAGCATAAAAATCGAAACATTTTTTTTCAACAAATTTTGCCTACCGGATCCCCTTATCGTCCTGTACCGTTTACATTCCTAGACGGATAACAACACAATAGAGAAGTACCTCCGGGCCACCCCTTCTCATTGGTACAATCTTTCAATACTAAAATTCCAATTTTCAGTCTTTCTGGGTAGCGTACTCGGAACTACATGCTGGGATCCCTATAGAATATATAAGATAAATTCCTTAGAAAGAATCCAGTATAGGGCAGCTAAATTTGTTAAAGGTAAAAGAGAAGATGGAAACGATACGACAAAAGAACTTAAATGGGATACTTTGGAAAACAGACGTAGGAAAACTAGAAAAACATCATTGTATAGAGCACATCTAGGTCAGAAAGCATGGGTAGACATAACGGCTCGGTTAGAAAAGCCAACGTACTATGGTAGGAACGATCATGATTTTAAAATCAAATGTAGGAAACAGAAAACGGTTGTAGGTAAATTCTCATTTTTAAATAGAACTATAAATGATTGGAATAACCTACCTGCAGCGGTCTTTGAGGGCTGTCCTTCCTTAAGGAGATTCAAGAATAACTTAAAAAGTTGTGTATCAAGTGCAAATTAAAATTAAGGTGACATTCAACATTTAATTTTTTAAGGTGACATGTATTTATCTAGCCTGACGAATTACTTCCTTGGTTTTAATTGTAAATTATTTAAAAATAGCGTGTAAGAGGGCCTTAGACTAGAAATGTTTAGTTTAAATGTAGTTCTGTTTATAAGTATGCATAAGGATGTAATTATTTGACTTAGTTGAACTGTTGTATCAGTGAAGCGAGGTGAGTCAGTGAAGTTATGGTTTTACAGTGCAGTGAACAGTTCCGATCAGTGATAATTTATAGCGTCAATGAAATGTGTTCTATAGTGTCAGTGAAATGTGTTACAGAGTGTCAGTGAAATGTGTGCTAAAGTGTCAGTGAAATGCGTCATAGTGCCACTACAGGGAATGAGATGAGAGTAAAGTGAAAGACTATTGAAGCTTATGTAGGACCTATACATAATTATGTAGGTTGTATTGTAAAATTAGGTATTTTATTTATGTTTTATTATTATTGTGTTAAATTGTATTGTGTATTCTTATTGTATTGTGTATAAAATTGTATATGTGTTGTATAATTGTATTGTGTATTGTAAATTTTATTGTGTATTGCTTATCATTTTATTGTGTATTGTTTATATTGTATATACCACTGCCACCGGGTGCTTGCCACTTACAGTGTAAATAAATACATACATAGGGCTGGCCTTCTGTGCTAGAGGTTGTGGGTTCGACCCCGGCCCAGGTCAATGGCATTTAAGTGTGCTTAAATGCGACAGGCTCATGTCAGTAGATTTACTGGCATATAAAAGAACTCCTGCGGGACAAATTATTATTATTATTATTATTATTATTATTATTATTATATTCCTCTGTCTGTCAGCAATTTAACACAAACTCGCTGGGTTGTACCCGAATAAGCATTCTCTTACATTCCAAGACAGATAACAACCCCTTCCTTTTTTTCTCACCATTTGTAAGTACAGCAGTGAGCGACACAATAGCCACAATAGGTGCTGATCATCTACTGTGAAGCAAACTATGGAAATGTAATTGGTGAATGAAAAACACTAACTTAAAGACAGAATGTCTTCGGAAAACGTATTATTTGTCTTTCTTGTGTTAAATTTTATATTAACATGTTTCAGCCTGCTATTGGCCATCTTCAGAGCTGGTTGTTGCTGGTCTTGGCGCCTTTTGTTTGTGTTTCCTGTGGGGGTGTGTTTGTGTAGTGAAATGTGGAGTCAAAGAGTGTGTGTAATTTCTTTATTTTATAGAGCCTAAATAAAGGAGTTTAAGAGCCTATTTTAGGCGCCTACAATGACACTTTTTAGGGCTTAAAATTCCGCTCTCTTAATGATTTGTGACGAACAAAATACTGCAGAGCAGATTCTCTTAGGCCCGGCTTCATCAACAGGGGTTAAAACTTGACCTCGTGCTAATGCAGTTTTAAATCTAGATTTGAGCAAAATTGTTTCATCAACAGAAGTTAGTTTTAACACGTGGAAGTTAAGCTTGGGGTTAAGTTAACACCTATAATCCTTTCGCTGTAAGAAAAATCCTAATATAAACAATAGCACGTGACTGAAGTGAGGTTTCATTGGCTGCTGTTTGGCGCCATAGATTCTCAGTACGTGTTCCCGCCTACTGTTGTACATTCTGTTTCATGTTAAACATTTCCCGTTACTCGTCAAGTAGGCCTAACCTCACTACTATGAATTCATTTGCTTAGGAAACATTTACTTTATAATTACTGTAATTAAAACTCACTTAACTTATTATATACATTCAAGACTATTTGTTTTTCTCCGCTTTTGAGAGGGTTTCTACTCTTATGTTTAATAACCAAACACACCGAGGATGCAGAAGCCATACTTCAGTACCACGTGCTTACGTGAACAACTACGAGCTCAAGTGACGCCACCTTGTTACAAGAACAGACTACATCGGTATTACTGTTGGTATTCATCCGCGTTCTTAGTACATAATAAAATATAAAAATAGATTTTCTTTTACATGTCGTTTTACATATCAGTGAAGTTATGTGTTTCATTGTATTTAACAACTAGAATTCAATTTTTTATTTTCAAATAATACAAGAAGATAGTTTCCAAATACGAACTATATTTTCCTGCGTCGTGTGAGTGTTTCGACTGTGAGCCAATCACGGGTATGACAGCCACGTTCTTGTGTTTACATTAGAATTTTTCTTACAGCGAAAACAGTATACTTTAAGTTGGGTTCAAAAAACAATATGGCTGCTGTAAAATAAAGTAAAAAAAAAAAACAGGAAAACCTGCCCCAGTAACGAAGTCACTCATACTAACTTCCAACTTGACACTTTGCAACAGAATTTGGCCTAAGCGTGCAAAGCCGAGGATTTAGTTGTTCGGCTATCAAAACGAAATCGAGTCTTTAGATATCAGTTCCTTCTTAGGTCTGTCTTGTACTCACAACTGTCAGATATTGCATCTTGATTTGTGCAGTTGGTGTTGTGACAATTTTGAAAAGAATAAAAGTAAAAGTATTGCCGGCCATATGATGGGGAAAGAAAACTGAAAACGTGGGGTTGCTTGAGAGGTTTATCGAACTTGGAAATCAGATGCACCCTCTCCGACGGGGTGGTGCGATCGACTTTCAGTTCTTCAAAAATCAGTACGATTGTAGAGGGAGGAGGATTTGTGGAATGGACATGCTTGAATTTTCCATTTCAGATTGTTTTGAAATGAGGATATTCAGTATGGCGGCTGAGTATAGCTGCAGCCATGACGAAAGAAATCAAAATCAGAAAATCTTGTTATGATGAGATATCATGAGTGAAGTTGTAGGAACATGATAACAAGTATTTTTAACATTATCATAAATTCTAAATAATATAAAATCCCTTCTCAAGTTTCGCTTAAATATATCAGATTTGCAATAATATTTAGAGATACAATATACGGTATTATTTATCTTGAAAATTTACAGAATGTCGTACAACATCGATTTCCACAGATGAGTGTGTTACCATTGTCTCCCAGCAAGACCTTTCCATAAAATCATCACGATAATGGGTGAACACCGGTCCCATACACAGATCGGAATTTCAAGAGAAAATTTCTTCCCCCATGAAGACTCGAAGCAGTGCTCTATCTGTACCGTTAGTCCAAGTTATGAGGCCTTATACGACACAGTTACGGCACTAGACATTGAGATATTACAGCCCCTACCAAAAGTTTAAGGACACCTCTCCATAAGGGATATTTCACTCCTGTCCTTATATGTGAGACCCCCTGCAAACCAAATCTATCTTCCAAACTGTGGGTTATATAACAATTTTTCTATTATGAAAATTATTGAAAAATTACATATTTTGTAGGAAAAAAAATAATTACTCCAAAATGGGTTGACTTAGATCAGTGAATTTTGGAATAGAGTTAGGCATATCTAAAAGACTTCTTGTGAAATTATTGCTTTCTGTTTAAAAAAAATTGTGACACTTCGTGAAGGCATTGTAACCCAGATTTTTTTCCTTCAGGAAAAATTGTCATTTTCTAAAATTCCCTTCATTTATTTATTTAATGGATTTATTTAATTAATTACTTAATTTATTTGTTTATTTATTTATTTATTTGTTCATTTATTCATTTGTTCGTTTGTTCGTTCGTTCATTCGTTTATTTATTTATTCGTTTATCGTTTATTCGTTTATTTCTTCTTTTCTTCATTTCTTCATTTCTTCATTTCTTCATTCATTCATTGATTCATTTATGCATTTATGTATTTATTAATTTATTCATTTATGTATTTATGTATTTATGTATTTATTTATTTATGTATTTATTAATTAATTTATTTATTTATGTATTTATTAATTTATTTATTTATTTATTTATTCATTTATGTATTTATGTATTTATTTATTTATGTATTTATGTATTTATTTATTTGTTTATTTATTTATTCATTTATTCATTTATGTATTTATGTATGTATTTATTTATTTATGTATTTATTTATGTATTTATTTATTTATTTATGTATTTATGTATTTATTTATTTATTTATGTATTTATTTATTTATTCATTTATTTATTTATTTATTTATTTATGTATTTATTTATGTATTTATTTATTTATGTATTTATGTATTTATTTATTTATGTATTTATTATGTACTTATTTATGTATGTATGTATGTATTTATTTATTTATTTATTTATTTATTTAGTTATGTATTTATTTATTTATGTATTTATTTATTTATTTATTTATTCATGTATTTATTTATTTATGTATTTATTTATTTATTTATTTATTTATTTATTTATTTATTTATTTATTTATTTATTTATTTATTTATTTATTTATGTCTATAACAGGGCAAAGCCCCAATTATGAAGCTCTCTTGAGCTTGAAATTCGTGACAAATGGATCAGGGACAACCACTGCTATTTACATCATGACATTGAGAGTTGGCAACATCGGTCAATCAGCTTATTCCCTCCATTTTTAGTAAACGGCTGTGGAGTTTGTTACAAGTGTGGTTAGGTTGGATTTTTTCCTTGTAAAATAGGTCGAAATTCAGTGAGCTTGAACGTAAAGTCGCAGATTATTGGGATGTGGAAGAGTGACTAACAAATGTAATTTTTCGTTCTGAAAGGAATTTTACAATGTTACATTTGTTCGGATGAAATTTCTGCAAATTTAAAGGACAAAACTAAAATTCTTTCAATTATTTATTATCATAATACACTGCTCTCTTACATTGACTGAACATATTGTGAATTAAATCAATGACTTTCTCGAAACACGCTATGAAATGTCACATATAAAACAATTTGTATCTCGAAAAGGAAGGAGAAACGAGCAAAATTGTAGGCTATAAAACTTGTTTTTGTTTGAAATATCTCAAAGAATAATCCCCTAAAATTAATTACTTTACCTATGGTTCATTCTGAATAATAATTGTTAAAATATTGTAATCAATAATGAACAAAATTCACTTCAATCGTCAGGATTTGAACCGACGTCTTCGGATTTAGAATATTACTTCCTTAAGGTAGGGAGAGTCGGGTAGTATCGGACATCGGGTAGTATCGGACAGTGCGTTTTTTTCATCTACCACCATATGGTAGTACCTGAATGACATGGTTACTTTTCTCTATACGACATTACTGAAACGTAACCATATCAATCAGGTACTATCATCGTGTGGTAGATGAAAGAAGCTCACTGTCCGATATTACTCGATGTCCGATACTACCCGACTCTCCTCTATATGTACACCTTTACATACAAAAAATTTTGTTTTGTATAATTTTGCTCTGTAAAATGTTTATACAATCGAGAATGGTACCAGAAAGAGGATGAAGTAAACAGATCCCTTGAAATTATGTCTAAATTGTTTTTAAAAATTATTTTATTTACAATTTTGACATGCAACTTGAAACATGATAGCTCATGCAGTTTTTAAGATAGAGCCACAGTTTCTTCACTGTTTTATAGCTAAAACTATTCCTTAGTGCCTGACATAGAGCTACTTTTTATTTTTATTTAAATTAATTAAATATTACCATATATGTAACTTACAATAATATTTCATGTTGCACAAATCATGTAAAAATCCATAGATAATTATTAATTATATTAATGTTACTTTACTCATTGTCAGGCACTGGGGGACATTTCAAGCTTCAAAATGACACCAATATCTTCTTGGTATCACCATATTTGGCTGAGATATCACGTTTGAAAGAATTAAATATTCTAAAATTACTATTTACAGGAAATGAGCCACAAACTTTCAGAGCCTAGAAGACTCCATCATCATTTGTCACCCCTTAAGCAGCTTCATGTCGGTCCAGTTTCAGCTTCTTTCTGCCTCTCAAATACCTCCTCCTTGTTTTAACTTCAGGTGTTGAATGTGTTTTTTTTTGCCATTTTTGTCCCTATTTCCATTGATACAACAAATCCTGCGATGGTGTTTGTCCCAGAGTTTATGCCCATCCTCCTCAGAATTGTAATTTCTACTTTTGGACTCTCATTAAAATGACGTACAACATCATTGACACACAAATTTACAGTTTTATGAGTAACAGTAAAAGATTATAAATTACTTCATTATGTAAAACAGTTTTTTCAATCTAATGATCATTCCCAGATATCTATGCATCTATTTCGGGACTAGAAAGAAGTTTATTTTACAAGCAATGCTGGACGAGGGGATTGACTTCTATGAAGATCACGCCAAAAGTACCGCACTCCAAAAGTAAGTGACCGTGGCTGACGACGCAGAATTTTGGAAAATGGGACTTATCTGAAAAACCATAAGGCATAAATCGAAAATTCTTATATCAAATTAAAGGGGAGAAAATTCTCTATTAAAATAGTTGTATTTTGAAAATTCTAATTTTTCATCATTTTTTGCGTTTTGTGGGTGTACATATACCTTAATTCATTCATACAATAAGATTATTGTCCTAGATTTACTCTGTTATCACTATATCATACGCAAGAAAAGTTTTTGTTCTACGGAATTTGAGTCCTATCATGATCGTTGAACTTACTTTCGCAATATTTTTTGCTACCTTGTTTACAGTGTTTCTTTCAGTGGTCTGACTATCCAATTTGACTCGAAATGTCTTTTTCTCGTTTCCTTACCAATTATCTTGGTTGTAATGCTAATGATCCACGACTTGGCTTTTAACACGAATAAAAATTGGTACCCTTAGGTAAAAATAAATTTAGAACGTACTTCCTGAAATAGCCATTTAAAAAAAAACTTCATTTCTTCCCCGCAGTCACAATACATTAACATAATTATCCTGATTTATGTTCTTTGTTTTAGTCGGTGATTGCTATCATTCACGATGCGTGAATTCGGATAATATCTTCACTTCCCGTCGGATATGACATGTCTCGATTCATGGGGGTATGTACGCAGAGTTCTAATTAAGGGAGGTGGCGCAGAATTTCACGGTTGGCCACCGCTAACAGATGTCACTGGCGTAGCGGGTGCTCTTGACTACCCTAACCGGTGAAGGGTTACTAAATCATCCCCTAGGGCGTGTGTGAGAGTGGTTGATGGGGGGAGGGTTGGAAGTGAAGCCGCAAGAGGGTGGTACACTCGCTTATGATTAACACAACCTACTCAATAATTGAAATAGCATCGATTCCAAGCCAGACACGAAGCTATGCATTCATACGACCTATGTGCAGCAATCTTATAATTATTGTAACAGCAGCGTAGATGATTGCTGACACACATTTAATTCTAATGATTTAGGTTCTTGGGATGCTTTATAAAGGAGTACGTGTGAAGTTGTCATATAGGGTAAACCTTTGTAATTTCGTGGCAGTGGTTATTTCGTGATATTTCTTCCTGGCTCTTTCGTGAACTAACCAATGGTCTTACGAGATTCAAATTTCCGCAAAGAGATTGCTTATGTTGTCCGGTTTCCAGAAAAATATAGCTACGCTTTGTGAAAAGATACAATAGTTTACAAAAGAGCCAGGAAAAAAATCACGAAATAACCAATGCCATGAAATTACCAAGGTTTACCCTACACAGTATAATTAGAATAGAATAAGTTTATAAATTTATTGTTATTAAAATAACATGTACAAAATTACAAACAGAATTCTTCCCTGAAGGAGTAAATTTAAAATAGATTAACTTACTTACAAATAGCTTTTAAGGAACCCAAAGGTTCATTACCGCCCTCACATAAGCCCGCTATCGGTCCCTATCCTATGCAACATTAATCCAGTGTCTATCATCATAGTCCACCTCCCTCAAATCCATTTCAATATTATACTCCCATCTACGTCTTCGCCTCCCCAAAGGTCTTTTTCCCGCCAGTTTGCCAGCTAACACTCTATATGCATTTCTGGATTCACCCATACGTGCTGCATGCCCTGCCCATCTCAAATGTCTGGATTTAATGTTCCTAATTATGTCGAATGAATTGAACGGGTTACATCAGCTTCTTGTCTATGCGGATGACGTGAATATGTTAGGAGAAAAATACATAAACGATTAGGGAAAACACGGAAATTTTACTTGAAGCAAGTAAAGCGATAGGTTTGGAAGTAAATCCCGAAAAGACAATGTATATGATTATGTCTCGTGACCAGAATATTGTACGAAATGAAAATATAAAAATTTGGAGATTTATCCTTCGAAGAGGTGGAAAAATTCAGATATCTTGGAGCAACAGTAACACATATAAATGACACTCGGGAGAAAATTAAACGCAGAATAAATATGGGAAATGCCTGTTATTATTCGGTTGAGAAGCTTTTGTCATCTAGTCTGCTGTCAAAAAATCTGAAAGTTAGAATTTATAACACAGTTATATTACCGGTTGTTCTGTATGGTTGTGAAACTTGGACTCTTATTTTGAGAGAGGAACAGAGATTAAGGGTGTTTGAGAATAAGGTTCTTAGGAAAATATTTGAGGCTAAGAGGGATGAAGTTACAGGAGAACGGAGAAAGTTACACAACGCAGAACTGCACGCATTGTATTCTTCACCTGACATAATTAGGAACATTAAATCCAGGGCAGGGCATGTAGCACGTATGAGCGAATCCAGAAAATAAATTCATATAGAGTGTTAGTTGGGAGGCCGGAGGGAAAAAGACCTTTGAGGAGGCCGAGACGTAGATGGGAGGATAATATTAAAATGGACTTGAGGAAAACGGGGTATGATGGTGGGGACTGGATTGGTCTTGCTCAGGATAGGGACCGATGGCGGGCTTATGTGATGGCGGCAATGAACCTTCGGGTTCCTTAAAAGCCATTTGTAAGTAAGTAAGTAAGTAATTATGTCGGATGAAGAATACAATGCGTGCAGTTCTGCGTTGTGTAACTTTCTATTCTCCTGTAACTTTATCCTTCTTAGCGCCAAATGTCTCAAATAGAATAGAATATCGTCGGCTTAGAATGTAAACCTGCTAACCGCCAAAAAGAAAATTTTACAAGGTAAGCAAAAAACTAAGTTTCAATTAACTCTGAAACTTTAGGACATTTCTACCTGTACTTTGAATTTAGTCCTTAAGTTTCAGAGTTAATTTAAACTTAGTTTTTTGCTTCCCTTGTACAATTTTCTTTTTTGGAGCTTAGCATGTTTACACACTAAGTAGACGATGTTTTATTTACGCTGGCAGACATATTTAAATTATGAATATTTATAATACACTAAAGATTCTGCAGCAATATCCTTGAGTTAAATTTTAACGACTAATGTATATTTAATTTTAGATAAAGTCTATACGAAAAAGTAAAGATTTATAAGATAATATAATTCAATTCAATCTACAGTATATGAACATTCTGGAACGAAATGAACAGCACAATGATTATCTTAAGTAACTTATTAGTGATGAGATAATCTTTCACAACTCCGGAAAAGTTAACAGATACAATATTCGGTTTTAGGGACCGGAAAAGCGAGATGTTGGCGAAAAACATGACATGAAATCGAGTATCAATTAGACGTTCTCCGGGCAACAAACTGAGCGCTTGTTTAAGTAGCCTATATGAATGAAAACTTAGTAAGTTGAGGTATAATTTGCTTAAAACCATGCCCTTGTATTTGACATAGTTTTCCAGTAATAAATTTTTATAATCAGGTAAAGACTTTATGTTGAGGCTATATAATTATCCTATACCAAGATATTCAATCAGAAACCAAGGGGAAAATAAACTATTGTGACAGCGACGTGAGAATCGAACTCACGACCAGCGTCCCGCATGAAAGCAGATCGCACAGGCTCCACGGAACATTGAGTGACGTCGCACGGTGGAGAGAAGAGAGAGGGTGTATTACGTCACGCGACGAGTTTGCGCGCGCATCTGGTGCTGGTAGAGAGGAGAGGGCCCTGGATTTCTCTGGAATGCCATCTCTAGAGACGGGTCGAACTTTCGAGGCTACATCGCTGTAGTTATAAATTACGGTCGCGAAGGAACGACAGCAGTTTCAGTTTCAGATTTTTCAGTTATTCAGTCAGTGAGAAAGCCAGAGCAAGCAAGCCAGCCGGAGTTCGACTCGAGTGTGCGTCCGCATCTGCGTCAGCATCCGAAGGCCTGAGTTCGAGTGCAGTGGACCGCAGTTGGAGGGACCTGAGTTCGAGTGCAGTGGACCGCAGTTGGAGGGACCCGAGTTCGAGATACCGTGAACTCGAGTGACTGAGATAGAAGAACTGTGAACTGAGAACTGGTAGTTCTGACTTGTAAATAGTGCTTTGTAAATATTAGTTAAGATTAACAGTTCATTGTTGTGCGTAATAGTCCAAGTAAATTGTCATTGTCGTCGGTGGAGTGCTATAACGAATACGGTGTTGAGTGGAGATCCAATTGTTGACGAGAGCGTTTAAGGTGAATTGTAGAAAGGAATTATTGTTGTGACGAATAAATTACATTGTTGTTACTAATAAAATTCACACTATGTAGGCAAACTGAAAATATTTTGACGAGACCAATTATTTAAAATTAACTCAAACTTTGTAAAGCCAGAACACACGATTGGGCCTAAACCATAAGAAAAAGAAATAAAAAGAAAAGAAGTAAGCAAACAGAAATACCCCAACAAAACATGCTCCGGAAAGGTGTTTTCTATCACAAATTTTTCACAGACTGTAGAGAATCAAAACTGAGTTCCTTCGGTAAGAAATTGTCGGTTACAATATTTAACCGATCTAAGATCTGATTGACATTGTTTTCTTGTTACTGATTACAAAAAATGTACAATAAATACAAAATAGTGCAATTTAAAGAGAATTGACCATTCTATAAAACATTATGAAAGCTGATAGGCCTATATAGGGTATTTCAAAAGTCAGTTCAAACATTAAACCGCTATAAATATTATAATATTTGAGGTAGGGAAAAAACAAAAACATCACAGTGTTGGGCAAACAACGGGGTTTACAAAACATTGGGAAGATGTCTGCCGTTCTCTTGTTCAACGTACAGCATTCTGTCTGCGGCAACATGCACAGAATCTTGCAGATAATGTCTTAGAATATTGGCAATTTCTTGCGAGATGGCATCTTTCAGTTGCAAGGTTGTTGAATGTGTCAGGAAAACTCGATCTTTAAGGTAACCCCACAACCAAACGTCGCCCGGATGGAAATCTGGAGATCGCGCAGGCCACAATTTTGGAAAGTACCTACTGATGACTTTAGTTGGAAAACGAACCTCAATTACGCGTATAACTCCATTAAATTTTAGTACATTATGCAACGAGCCTATAATGAAGGTAATTAAGAAGTGAGTATGGATATTTATGAAACGAGCGCAAACGAGTTTCATAATTTTCATACGAACTTCTTAATTACCATTATAGGCGAGTTTCATACGAGTTTTTATGCTCGACCATATTTCTAACTTGAAATTATCGGTATTCAGATGTATACATTTTATTTGTATCTAACAAGATCGGAAGTGACCTTGTTCTAGGTCGTGAATTGTGAGATGTGCGCAGACGCGAAAGTATTGATTTTTTCCGAGAAACAATAATGTCATTGACCTTGATATAATCCCGTTAAACTTGATAATATTATAATATTATAACCTTGATTATTGAATTCGACATTGAAAAACGAGATGAAAAATTGAATTTATTTGAATATTATTTACAATTAACGCTAATTATTATAGTAACAGAACATAACCTTCTGCGACAGTATTGGATTTCCAGCCTCCGTGACTTTTCGCTAATTCTCTTTCGATTGCATATCCGAGAATAATCGATACTTGCGGTTTTATAACGGTACAAAGCTGACCTGTCATTGGCTGAACAGTTGTAACCTGAGTCGTCATTGGCTGAAAGACCTGACCTTTAATGAGTAGGTGTACTTTAATGACATTCATTAAAGGTCTGCTACCAGATGTATAATTACTACATTTCGGCATGGTCGAGCATAATAGTACATTATTTTACGACGCTTTATTAACATCTTAGGTTATTTAGCGTCTGAATGAGATGAATGTCATAATGCCGATGATATGAGTCCGGGGTTCAGCACCGATAGTTACCCAGCAGTTGCTCATATTGGGTTGAGGGAAACCCCAGGAAGAAACCTCAACCAGGTAAATTTCCCCGACCGGGAATCGAACCCGGGTCAACTGGTTTCCCGTCCAGACGCGCTAACCGTTACTCCACAGATGTGGACAATAATTGAATTAGACAGACTGTTACAGGAAACGGGGAGCGCTACTACAGCATATTACAGAACTTCGTCATCCTTAGACAGAGGAATCACGATATGAAAAACATAATCTTCATGCAAGATGGCGCTCCATCCCTCATCTTTATCTCTGCAAAACAATTAATTACGCAGATGTTTGGCGATCGTGCCATCAGTAGGCACTTTCCAACAATGTGGCCTCCGCGATCTCCAGATTTCAATCCGGTCGACTTTGGTTGTGGAGTTACCTTAAAGAACAAGTTTTCCTGACACATCCAACAACCCTACTGCAACTGAAAGATACCATCTCGCAAGAAATTGCAATATCCCAAGATATTATCTGCAAAATGCTGTTAATGGTGTCGCTGACAGAATTCTGTACGTTGAACAAGAGAACGGCGGACATCTTCCAATGTTTTGTAAACCCCGTTGTTTGCCCAATACTGTGTTGTTTTTGTTTTTTACGTATCTCAAATATTATAATATTTAAAGCGGTTTAATGTTTGAACTTACTTTTGAAATACCTTATATTATAGGGTTATTATTCTGTTCTACTTGTATGTGTTAATGAAAATATTTATTTGTTTATTTATTTGTTTATTTATTTATTTATTTATTTATTTATTTATTTATTTATTTATTTATTTATTTATTTGTTTATTTATTTAACCTGGTAGAGATAAGGCCATCAGGCCTGCTCTTCCCCTCTACCAGGAGATTACAACTACAATATTAAGAATACAATTACAATTATAATTACAATTAATATTAAATTTACAAATACAATACAAATCAAAGTACTAAAAGATTAACTGATTAATAAAAGCTAGACAGTTTATTGTAAAAGCTAAGAAGAGGGAAACATTTTTTTATTAATTAAGTAAAAATTAAACCTACTCTACGTAGTAAGAAAATGCTTAATAAGCTTGCTTTTGAACGCTACTAAATTCCGACAGTCTCTGATGTCACTGGGTAGGGTATTCCGCAAGCGCGAGAGCGAGATTGTGTATGATGATGAATACGATGACGTCTTATGTGTTGGTATGGCTAGTATGCGACTATTTTGCGTGCGTGTGAAGAGATTATGATATGATGACAGGTAAGTGAAACGGGAGGCAAGGTAGGTAGGTGTACAAGTGTGAAGGACTTGGAAAAGGAGAACAAGAGAATGAAAATTTCTACGTTCGTTAAGCCATAGCCAGTTTAGAGTTTGGAAGGATGGGGTAATGTTCTAAATTTTAGAGAAAAGCTTCGAATATAAAACTGACTGATGATTCAAAGCACATACATATTTGCAACTGTTATCCTACGTTACGGTGGTAATTTTTATGAAGTTTCCGTAAGAAGATTAAACAGAAATTAACATAAATAATTTGTGGAAGAAAAAAGTGTTGCAGTAGATTATGTTATCAAACACGTTACACAAATGTGAGTCCGTAATGGAATGAAGTTAACACAGCGGGGTTATAATCTCTTCTTTACATTATAATGGCGTACCTGCTGGTCAGAGGAGCATGGATATATTTCAACGGGCGGCGAGCAGCCCGTTCAAGGGAACTGCAACACGGGTATCGCACCTGCTTCAGCTCCCAAATTGGTGTACATCACTTGTTCCCGAAAGTACTGCCATATGGACGCAGACAGGACATTATTTCCATCAAAAGATCATCTTAATATCATTACCAGTAAGGCACGTAAAACTGAGTTAGAGATAAGATTCTAGTCTCTAATTCACTGAACAAATGAGAGTATAAGGATACAGTGCATCAGTTATTCATAGACTTCAAAAAGGCGTATGACTCGGTTAAGAGACAAAGTTTTACCCATATATATGATATTCTTATTGAATTTGGTATTCCCAAGAAACTAGTTCGATTAATTAAAACGTGTCTCAGTGAAACGTACAGCAGAGTTCGTATAGGTCAGTTTCTGTCAGATGCGTTTCCAATTCACTATGGGCTTAAGGAAAGGAGATGCACTATCACCTTTACTTTTTAACTTTGCTCTAGAATATGCCATTAGGAAAGTCCAGGATAACAGAGAGGGCTTGGAATTGAACAGGTTACATCAGCTTCTTGTCTATGCGGATAACGTGAATGTGTTAGGAGAAAATCCACAAACGATTAGAGAAAACATGGGGATTTTACTGGGAGCAAGTAGAGAGATAGGTTTGGAAGTAAATCCCCAAAAGACAAAGTATATGATTATGTCTCGCGACCAGAATATTGTACGAATATTGAAGAGGTGGAGAAGTTCAAATATCTTGGAGCAACAGTAACAAATATAAATGATACTCGGGAGGAAATTAAACACAGAATAAATATGGGAAATGCCTGTTATTATTTGGTTGAGAAGCTTTTATCATCCAGTCTGCTGTCAAAAAATCTGAAAGTTAGAATTTATAAAACAGTTATATTACCGGTTGTTTTTTATGGTTGTGAAACTTGGACTCTCACTTTGACAGAGGAACATAGGTTAAGAATGTTTGAGAATAAGGTTCTTAGGAAAATATTTGGGGCTAAGAGGGATGAAGTTACAGGAGAATGGAGAAAGTTACACAACGCAGAACTGCACGCATTGTATTCTTCACCTGACATAATTAGGAACATTAAATCCAGACGTTTGAGATGGGCAGGACATGTAGCACGTATGGGCGAATCCAGAAATGCATATAGAGTGTTAGTTGGGAGGCCGGAGGGAAAAAGACCTTTGAGTAGGCCGAGACGTAGATGGGAGGATAATATTAAAATGGATTTGAGGGAAACGGGGTATGATGGTGGGGACTGGATTGGTCTTGCTCAGGATAGGGACCGATGGCGGGCTTATGTGAGGGCGGCAATGAACCTCCGGGTTCCTTAAAAGCCAGTAAGTAAGTAAGTAAGCAAGTAAGTAAGTAAGTAAGTAAGTAATGGTTCAGAGGAAAGGGTACATAAGTTAAGCATGGAAAAATGTAAGTTACGGAAAACGACGTTTAAAGTTATAGTAGTATTTATCTACTATCTCATCTCATACAGTGCACTCCTTCCATAAGGAAGTAATAAGCCACAGCCTTCCTAGCACTGTTCAGATAGTTTGCCTGTCTAAATTCCAAGAAAATTTTTACAACACAGAAACTTCAAAATGGCTACTGAAAGGGGAAGTGGAAAATTGAGGCGCGCTTTCGTATTTAAAATTTAAAGACCACTTAGGTCCTTCAGCAAAATATTTCAGTATTTAATAGAGAAAAGAATGTACTATTTATTGAAACAATAAACAGTTTTGGGTCTAAACAACCTTAATTGTTTCTGAGATAGCCTTTGCAATTTTTAATAATTTCTAGTAAAGTGGCACACTTTGTCATGATGATTTTGTACATGATTAAAGACACTGATACTGTCAATTGATATCGTTTCAATATACTTCAAAGAATATAAAATTGATTGTAATTCTGCTTCGATGATGGAACTGTTATCTCTATTCCTCTTCCATGTTGTTTACTTACTTACTTACTTACAAATGGCTTTTAAGGAACCCGAAGGTTCATTGCCGCCCTCACATAAGCCCGCCATCGGTCCCTATCCTGTGCAAGATTGATCCAGTCTCTATCATCACACCCCACCTCCCTCAAATCCATTTTAATATTATTTTCCCATCTACGACTCGGCCTCCCTAAAGGTCTTTTTCCCTCCGGTCTCCCAACTAATACTCTATATTCTGGATTCGCCCACACATGTTACATGCCCTGCCCATCTCAAACGTCTGGATTTTAAGTTCCTAATTATGTTAGGTGAAGAATACAATGCGTGCAGTTCTGTGTTGTGTAACTTTCTCCATTCTCCTGTAACTTCATCCCACTTAGCCCCAAATATTTTCCTAAGCACCTTATTCTCAAACACCCTTAACCTATGTTCCTCTCTCAGAGTGAGAGTCCAAGTTTCACAACCATACAGAAGAACCGGTAATATAACTGTTTTATAAATTCTAACTTTCAGATTTTTGGACAGCAGACTGGATGATAAGAGCTTCTCAACCGAATAATAACACGCATTTCCCATATTTATTCTGCGTTTAATTTCCTCCCGAGTGTCATTTATATTTGTTACTGTTGCTCCAAGGTATTTGAATTTTTCCACCTCTTCGAAGGATAAATCTCCAATTTTTATATTTCCATTTCGTACAATATTCTCGTCACGAGACATAATCATATACTTTGTCTTTTCGGGATTTACTTCCAAACCGATCGCTTTACTTGCTTCAAGTAAAATTTCCGTGTTTTCCCTAATCGTTTGTGTATTTTCTCCTAACATATTCACGTCATCTGCATAGACAAGAAGCTGATGTAACCCGTTCAATTCCAAACCCTGCCTGTTATCCTGAACTTTCCTAATGGCATATTCCAGAGCGAAGTTAAAAAGTAAAGGTGGTAGTGCATCTCCCTGCTTTAGCCCGCAGTGAATTGGAAAAGCATCAGATAGAAACTGACCTATACGGACTCTGCTGTATGTTTCACTGAGACACATTTTAATTAATCGAACTAGTTTCTTGGGAATACCAAATTCAATAAGAATATCATATAATACTTCCCTCTTAACCGAGTCATATGCCTTTTTGAAATCTATGAATTCATTTTGTTTTACATTCAAAATTTTAATTGGAAGTAATTTTATTGCACCACTGCCACAATATCTTCTTTAGTCTCGTCAGTGTAAATTTTTGCAACACCGGGAGGAATTTTGTTGATAAATTCCACTCCAATTATTTATTTTATCTGTTTCCTGTTCTAATAAACTGATAAAGAATGAACTCGTTTATTTTACCTGATGGAGTTAAAACCGTAAGCTCATCTCTTCCACTACACCAGGGGCACATAAATGTACAAGTTCTAAACTTAAATGAATTTTTAAATTGTACTGTACCCTAAGGAATTAATTATGTTTATAGGTTAACATTCTTGAAATTTATCTTGTGTCATTCATTTTTATTTTAGCCAATACAAAGATAATTCGTCTTTTTTCTGCTGAATTGCCTGATGGAATATTATGTTTGGTGATTATTCTTGCAGCTGCGTATTTTATTTAATTGTATTTGTATATACAGGATGGGAGAGAATTATTCTCGTAGATTGAAAGGGACGAAGTGTACATTTAAATGAATATAAAACTTATATGCGAGATTCAGATCCATAGTGGGCTAAGCGCCATTTAAAAAAACGGAGAAAGCAAGATTTAAGGTTAAGGTGACACCACAGTTAAATGAAGATTGACATATCATTTAGTTTCAATGTGCATATTATATATTACTTGCTATATCTTTCATTAAACTATGGTAATCATTTAATTTTAATCCTTGTTTTCTCCGTTTTTAATATATGGCGCTTGGCCCACTATGGCTCTAAAAACCATAGTTTAATGAACATTGACATATCATTTAGTTTTAATGTGCATACTTTATATTACTTGTTATATCTTTCATTAAACTATGGTAATCACGTTTTTAATATATGGCGCTTGGCCCACTATGGCTCAAAAATCCATAGTTTAATGAACATTGACATATTATTTAGTTTTAATGTGCATACTTTATATTACCTGCTATATCTTTCATTAAACTATGGTCATCACGTTTTTAATATATGGCGCTTGGCCCACTATGGCTCTAAAAACCATAGTTTAATGAACATTGACATATTATTTAGTTTTAATGTGCATACTTTATATTACTTATATCTTTCATTAAACTATGGTAATCACGTTTTTAATATATGGCACTTGGCCCACTATGGCTCTAAAAACCATAGTTTAATGAACATTGACATATCATTTAGTTTTAATGTGCATACTTTATATTACTTGTTATATCTTTCATTAAACTATGGTAATCACGTTTTTAATATATGGCGCTTGGCCCACTATGGCTCTAAAAACCATAGTTTAATGAACATTGACATATCATTTAGTTTTAATGTGCATACTTTATATTACTTGTTATATCTTTCATTAAACTATGGTAATCACGTTTTTAATATATGGCGCTTGGCCCACTATGGCTCTAAAAACCATAGTTTAATGAACATTGACATATTATTTAGTTTTAATGTGCATACTTTATATTACTTGTTATATCTTTCATTAAACTATGGTAATCACGTTTTTAATATATGGCGCTTGGCCCACTATGGCTCTAAAAACCATAGTTTAATGAACATTGACATATCATTTAGTTTTAATGTGCATACTTTATATTACTTGTTATATCTTTCATTAAACTATGGTAATCACGTTTTTAATATATGGCGTTTGGCCCACTATGGCTCTAAAAACCATAGTTTAATGAACATTGACATATCATTTAGTTTTAATGTGCATACTTTATATTACTTGTTATATCTTTCATTAAACTATGGTAATCACGTTTTTAATATATGGCGCTTGGCCCACTATGGCTCTAAAAACCATAGTTTAATGAACATAGACATATTATTTAGTTTTAATCTGCATACTTTATATTACTTGTTATATCTTTCATTAAACTATGGTAAACACGTTTTTAATATATGGCGCTTGGCCCACTATGGCTCTAAAAACCATAGTTTAATGAACATTGACATATTATTTAGTTTTAATGTGCATACTTTATATTACTTGTTATATCTTTCATTAAACTATGGTAATCACGTTTTTAATATATGGCGCTTGGCCCACTATGGCTCTAAAAACCATAGTTTAATGAACATTGACATATCATTTAGTTTTAATGTGCATACTTTATATTACTTGTTATATCTTTCATTAAACTATGGTAATCACGTTTTTAATATATGGCGCTTGGCCCACTATGGCTCTAAAAACCATAGTTTAATGAACATTGACATATCATTTAGTTTTAATGTGCATACTTTATATTACTTGCTATATCCTACATTAAACCATGGTAATCACGTTTTTAATATACGGCGCTTGGCTCACTATGGCTCTAAATACCGTAGTTTAATGAAGATTGACATATCATTTAGTTTTAATGTGCATACTTTATATTACTTGCTATATCTTTCATTAAACTATGGTAACCACTTAATTTTAATACTGGTTTTCTCTACTTTTAATATATGGCACTTGGCTCACTATTGCTCTGAATACCATACTGTCATGAAGATTGGCACATCATTCATTTAGTTTTAATTTGCATACTTTATATTACTTGCTATATTTTCATTAAACTATAGTAAGCAATTAACTTTAATCTGTTTTATCCGTTTTTAAAATATGGCGCTTGGCCCACTATGGCTCTAAATACCATAGTTTAATGAAGATTGACATATCATTTAGTTTTAATGTGCATACTTTATATTACTTGCTATATTTTTCATTAATTTATGTTATTGACTTAATTTTATTCCTTGTTTTCTACGTTTTTAATATATGGCGCTTGGCCCACTATGGCTATGAAAACCATAGTTTATAATGAAGATTGACATATCATTTAGTTTTAATGTGCATACTTTATATTAATTGCTATATTTTTCATTAATTAATGTTATTGGCTTAATTTTATTCCTTGTTTTCTACGTTTTTAATACATGGCGCTTGGCCCACTATGACTATGAAAACCATAGTTTATAATGAAGATTGACATATCATTTAGTTTTAATGTGCATACTTTATATTAATTGCTTTATTTTTCATTAATTTATGTTATTGACTTAATTTTATTCCTTGTTTTCTACGTTTTTAATATATGGCGCTTAGCCCACTATGGCTATGAAAACCATAGTTTATAATGAAGATTGACATATCATTTAGTTTTAATGTGCATACTTTATATTAATTGCTATATTTTTCATTAATTTATGTTATTGGTTTAATTTTATTCCTTGTTTTCTACGTTTTTAATATATGGCGCTTGGCCCACTATTGCTATGAAAACCATAGTTTATAATGAAGATTGACATATCATTTAGTTTTAATGTGCATTCTTTATATTAATTGCTATATTTTTCATTAATTTATGTTATTGACTTAATTTTATTCCTTGTTTTCTACGTTTTTAATACATGGCGCTTGGCCCACTATGGCTCTAAATACCATAGTTAATAATGAAGATTGATATATCATTTAGTTTTAATGTGCATACTTTATATTAATTGCTATATTTTTCATTAATTTATGTTATTGACTTAATTTTATTCCTTGTTTTCTACGTTTTTAATATATGGCGCTTAGCCCACTATGGCTATGAAAACCATAGTTTATAATGAAGATTGACATATCATTTAGTTTTAATGTGCATACTTTATATTAATTGCTATATTTTTCATTAATTTATGTTATTGGTTTAATTTTATTCCTTGTTTTCTACGTTTTTAATATATGGCGCTTGGCCCACTATTGCTATGAAAACCATAGTTTATAATGAAGATTGACATATCATTTAGTTTTAATGTGCATACTTTATATTAATTGCTATATTTTTCATTAATTTATGTTATTGACTTAATTTTATTCCTTGTTTTCTACGTTTTTATATATGGCGCTTGGCCCACTGTGGCTATAAAAACCATAATTTATAATGAAGATTGACATATAATTTAGTTTTAATGTGCATACTTTATATTAATTGCTATATTTTTCATTAATTTATGTTATTGACTTAATTTTATTCCTTGTTTTCTACGTTTTTAATATATGGCGCTTGGCCCACTATGGCTATAAAAACCATAATTTATAATGAAGATTGACATATCATTTAGTTTTAATGTGCATACTTTATATTAGTCCTACTTGCTATATGTTTAATTAAATTATGCTATTCACTTAATTTTACTCCTTGTTTTCTCTGTTTTTAATATAAGGCGCTTGGCCCACTATGACTCTGAATCCTTTTATTATGTTTTGTGATTAAATTCACGGTTAATTAGAAAATTGAATTGGTAATTTCACTAGTCAGGCAATATCGCCGCTGACACACTGCTGTTTCTTCTCGTAATGAAGATGTGAGAGATCAACGAACTCAGATCTGTCTGCCTTAGTGAACTACCTCCCATCTCCCTTTCTGCTTACAATGTTGCAAGATGATCGCATCGTTCAGTGGCTTCAAATTAGTGGTTTTTAAATTAAATTTGCACGAAAACCGTCCACGCTATTGAAATACGCCAGAGGGATAAATTATTCTTTATGAAATTCTGTATCGATTTGAGCAAAAATCACGATGATACTCGCAATAGTTTCCAAATGAGAAGGTGTTAAACATTTGGGGATTTTTTTTTTTTTTTTTTTTAGAAAACTGTGCACTTTCCACCAATATGACTTTAAACTTTTTTGTTGCATAAAACATGAGCTATTCGCTCTGAAAATCTGAGGGGTTATTTCACTTCCACCCTATACATTACAAATATTTCGAGATCCTCCGTGTATAACGCTAGTTTCATAGAATGCAATATCATTAGGACATGAATTTTTTATTCCGTATATCATTCTGGCTGCAGGGTTTGCTATTTGTAACAGTTTCAATATGTTTGTTTTGGAGGCACTGTTGTGAATTTAGTACCCATATTGAACGCACTAAAGCTTCATACGTTAATTTAAATATTTTATTATCACCTCCTCGTGTTTAGTCACAGATATATTTCAAATATATTCAATATTTTTCCTGGCTTTGTCAGTGATTCGTTGTAACTTAATTTAAGATCTAATCTTTCTTTACTGGGTTATGTAACAACGCTGTATCAACTAGAAGGTTATTTAGCGTCGATGGAATTGGTGTTAGCGACATGGTATTCAATTCAATTCAATTTATTTGGCATTAGACATACAGTTTTAGGCTTCGTCAGAATACATTGAAAAACATATAAATACATCTAAAAAAACACTAATAAAAGAAACAGTAAAATTTAAATAATACAATGAAAACGTGAAATAATTTGAAACTTTTAAATTGAAGAAAACTAACTAAATTGCAATTAAACTTATTTATTAAAATACAATTTCATACAAATTTGTGTTGAAAAACTCAGCAACAGAATAAAAAGGATTATTTAATAACCAATTGTAAAATCTTGTTTTGAAGCTATTGATTGGTAATTTATAATATTCACTGGGGAGCTTATTATCTGGGTGTTCAGTTCAAAATGTGTCTTGGCTCGCTGTATGCCGTCATGTGGCTAGCTGATGAGCCTAGAGAATTCAATCTTCCTACACTTCCGCAGCTCAGGTGTATAATCTAAGAGGCAGAGAAGTTGGCTAGCAAGTACGGCGTTCATTCTGAAGAGTACGTGCCGATACGTACGGTAACGCCGTAGTGGCAGGAATGTGGACTGTTTGGAAATACGTACTGTCGGGATATGGGGAGAGGGTTAAGACGATTACTTACGTATTTGTTGACATTAACTTCGACGGTCAACATGGACACGGAGCATTTGATTTGTGTTGTGGAATGTTACCGTACGCAACCGATGATAACAAATACCCTGCGTACGACTTGCCGGCGCAAAACACAGTTCGAAAGAGGTTATGGTAGCACACAGACCGTACAGACCGCCATCTGTTGCTACGACGTTCAAGTTATACCGTACACGTTCTCAAGTTCAGATTGAAGAACGCCTTAAATAATAGGCAACTTCTCTAACATATAAACTGAAACTCGCTTCAAATCGGTGACCCAACAACAGTGACGTCATGACACACTTTGAAATGAACACCCAGTATAATTTCATCCCCATGATTAAAAAGTTTTTGTTGCTGTTGTATAATCTACAATATGGAATATTAATTTGTTCACTATTTCTAATTTCATGATCATGTAACTTATATTGACCACTAATGAGTAATTGTCGATATTTTGTCGAGTGTAAAGTACTAGATCATATATATATATATATATATATATATATATATATATATATATAAACACAAATTTATGATTGTTAAAATCCGTGATTGTCTGAAAAGTGGCCGACGATGTTCCAGATTGTTTGATTTACATAAAATTCTAATGGCTTTCTTTTGTAAAATCAAGACGCTTCCAATTTTGGTTCCTTTTCCCCAGAAAATTAGGGCATATCGGATTATCGACTGAAAGAAAGAAAAGTAGGTACATCTTAAATAATTTTGAGAAACGCAAGTCGTTAATTTCTTTAACAAATATAAAACTCTTGACAGTTTTGTGCATATGTATTCGATGTGCTTATCCCATGTTAAACTGGAGTCTATAAAAAGTCCTAGACATTTTGTGTAGTTGAGTCTGTTGTCCTTATTTATTGGATAATTTAGGCTGAAAGTTATGTTGATAGTTTTTTCTTGATTAAGCAAGAAACCATTAGATTCAAACCATAAAGCCATCTATGATAGAGTGTCGTTGTTGAGAGCATGTAGGGGAGAGTCGGGTAGTATCGGACATCGGGTAGTATCGGACAGTGAGTTTCTTTCATCTACCACCATATGGTAGTACCTGAATGACATGGTTACGTTTCTCTATGCGACATCACAGAAACGTAACCAAGTCAATCAGGTACTATCATTGTGTGGTAGATGAAAGAAACTCACTGTCCGATATTACCCGATGTCCGATACTACCCGACTCTCCCCTAATTGATTTAGAGCAGAGGAAGAACATAGGAAAGTAGTTGTAGAAATTGTTATTGCTTTAATGAATTATGGAAGGTCATTTATTGCTGTTAAGAATAATAGAGGACCAATCATTGAGCCTTGTGGAATCCCATAATGTGTAGTGGTGAGACTTGACCAATTTTCACCTATAGCAACTAAGTGACTTCTGCCATGAAGATAGGTTCTAAAAATATTTAGTGTGTTCCCTCCAATATTAGCGAGATGTGACCAAGGATTCGTTGTAGATTACCTATGACTCACCTTACAGTTGGAAAAAATCTCGGAAAAATCCCAAGCAGGTAATCAGCTCAAATGGGAATCGAACCTACGCTCGACAGCATTCCTGATTACCAGGTAAAACGTTACCACCTGCGCTACGCCGGCGGTTGGGTCTAATGTTACCCCTAAATATTTTAGATCTTGTGATGTAATTGTTAATTTTCTATGAAAACTTCGGATTGTAGTTTAGTAGATAAATATCACGATACTACTTGCAATAGCTATCGAATTAGATAGCGTTATAGCCTACATTTGGCAAAAAATAATCTTTTCTGAGAAACATACGAACTTCCCACTAATATGGCATTAGACTTTTTTGTTATATAAAACATGAGGGATTCGCTCTGAAAATTAGTGTCATTATTTCAGTTTCACTTTGTAGATATTAGACTCGTGCACAACCGGTTACGAAAAATAGAAATTATATATTGCTATTGGACGCCTGGTGCCGTAGTCAATATACAAAGCTCTTCCGTCTCGCGGAGTGACTCAGGTTCGGTTTAACGAATATTCGAGTTGTTTCTCACTCTTTGTGAGTGGACGGGAAAGGCAGACCACATTGAGCCATGCAGGAGTTTCAAGAGGCCTAAATAACGCTAAACAACAAATTTTTACTTTTTGTCTTGCTCCGAAATAAAAATAGGTGAATATATGTGCCCTAAATCTAAATTTAAAATCCAAATTGCCCCACCACGTACCATTTTCCGGGGAATGAATTGAATTTTTTTATGAAAAAATTTTTGTTTTTTAATTTTTCACTTCTAATGGTAAAATTTGCAACACACTAGGGATTCAAAACGCTTCATAATACTTAAAAAATGTGTACTGGATATAAAAATGATATTACATAGTTTAAAACACAACGGCAATAAAATATTTCATGCGTACAATGAGAAAAATGTCGGAATTAGGACTTTCATTTAAAAGAATTTTCTGGATGACTTCTGTTTATAACAAGATACGGAATTGTCTTTTACAAGAAACCAACAATAATCTACAAGCATGCTGGATGATGATCTTCCTTTATATCGCCTTTCCATTTAAGATATTTCTTTATGAAATCTTTTCCTATGCTCGTTGCTTACCGCACCAAGGTTAGGAGAATGTAAAAAGTGTATTTTGAGAGACATATTACACCCTAGTTTTATATGCACTTGACATGATTTCCACAACAAGTTCTATGTAGTTGTCTGCCCTAGAATTTCCAAGGAAATTTGAGCATGCCCTTTTCTCTTCAACGGAAAGGTTTTCCTTAAACAAAGAGTCAAGCATAACTTTGTGCATTTGTGGACCGATGAAAATGCCGTCTTTTAATTTTCCTTCACTCAAAATGGTAAACTCTTCTTTTAAATACTGAAAACCACACCTTTGTTTGTTCATTCCGTATACCTCACTTTGAACTGTCATGAAATTTATTGAATAGAAGGGGCCAATATCTGTTTATTTATTAGAAGTACAAAAGAACATGCCAACAACCATAATAAACCGGAAATAAGTCATAAACTCATAAAACGCATTAGCTTTTGTTTTGGTTTATAACCTCCAACCCGCGCTGGATGTTTCGTGGGGGAGCGCTTGTCGAAAAGTGAAATCATAGTATAATCTTAAAAACCTTACTTGATACGAAGAAAAGAGATGTATTTTTGGATTCAGCGCACACTAAACCATAAGGAATACATTGTTTTATGACGGAACAATATTCTTGTTGTTCAGTGAATTACTTACTTACTTACTGGCTTTTAAGGAACCCGGTAATATAACTGTTTTATAAATTCTAACTTTCAGATTTTTTGACAGAAGACTAGATGACAAAAGCTTCTCAACCGAATAATAACACGCTTTCCCATATTTATTCTGCGTTTAATTTCCTCCCGAGTATCATTTATATTTGTTACTGTTGCTCCAAGATATTTGAATTTTTCCACCTCTTCGAAAGATACAGAGGTGTAAAAATTATTAGAATAATCATAATTTTAAAGGTTTTTTAATAGTTCCTTCACAAATATTCATTGAATCGATTAATATTGGTATATAATATTACTATACTGATGTAGGATATATTTACTAATAACAATGCCGGAAAGCATTGTTGTACATTGGTATTTTTCTTATTTTACAATTGTTATGCGAATTCAGAAATTACTATATTATGTTGGCGGAATTGGAAACATCAAAAATTAATTAAGAAATGCTTTAAACAAATTGTTCTTTGCGTTTACATTGTTGTGAAGGTTCAAATGAACGTATACATCTGTTTTGTGCATATAATTTTTTATGTTTCCAATTCCGCCAACATAATATAATAATTTCTGAATTCCCATAACAATTGTAAAATAAGAAAAATACCAATGTACAACAATGCTTTCCGGCATCGTTAGTAGTAAATATATCCTACGTCAGTATAGTAATATATACTAATATTCATCAATTCAATTAATATTTGTGAAGGAACTATTAAAAAACCTTTAAAATTAAGATTATTCTAATAATTTTCACACCTCTGTAAATCTCCAAATTTTATAGTTCCATTTCGTACAATATTCTGGTCACGAGACATAATCATATACTTAGTCTTTTCGGGATTTACTTCCAACCCTATCGCTTTACTTGCTTCAACTAGAATTTCCGCGTTTTCCCTAATCGTTTGCTGATTTTCTCCTAACATATTCACGTCATCCGCATAGACAAGCAGCTGATGTAACCCGTTTAACTCCAAACCCTCTCTGTTATCCTGGACTTTCCTAATGGCATACTCTAGACTTCTAGAGGAAAATTAAAAAGTAAAAATGATAGTGCATCTCTTTTCTTTAGTTCACAATGAATTGGAAACGCATCTGACAGAAACTGACCTATATGGCTCGAAGCCCCATACCCTTTCTATATCAGCACCGGAAACTCGTAGTCCTATTATTCCTTGCTTCACCTCACTTGTAAGTCTATTTTTAACTATAGCAGATATAGATAGATCAAATTATGGGACGGTGTTAAGTATTGGTAGAATTATAGAAGAAAACGGGAGTACCCCGAGAAAAACTCTGCGTAACGTCTGATTTTTTCACCACAAACCTCTACGGCCTGGCCGAGGATCGAACCCGGGGTGCTTGGACGTAAGACCAGCTTGAGCCTAGCTCTCCCACTCAGTGGATCATTGAATTGTCCCTTAGTGCTATCTTGCACTGAAAGTTCAATCACAGAAATCCTTTCCTTCTCTTGGCAGGTACAGACTGCGTGTGTGTATGTCTATAGACTTGTTACAACAAAAATCCTTCTTCTTCTTCTTCTTCTTCAGCATCCAGTACCACTGCCGCCGCCATACAGCAATTACACATCTCACACGCGCGCCAGGGGCGCATAGTTCCAGTATATTTAATAACCCGCTCCCCCCCGCCCATACCAGTCATACCTGCACGCTAGGCCGCATAGTAGGCACTTCCCCCAACCCCCGTACCTCACTCCCACTCCTTAGCCAGGTTTCCGCGGATGCAGAGAAGCTACTGCGTGATCGGGAATCTGAAACTCTCAGTCTCCAGACGAAATGTCGTTGATATCGAAATTTCATTGTAATTAATTAGAACCTAAATGACGTTAAACAGTCGGCCTGGGTAGCGTAGTCGGTATGGCACTGGCTTTCTGTGCTGAGATTGCGGGTTCGATCCCGGCCCAGGTCGATGGCCATGGATGGGCAACTCGTGCTCCCAAAGTGCTAAAAAAAACCTTGAAAGAGAGAAAGGCAGACGGAGCCAGCCGCAGCAGTTACAAGTTGTTTGTAGTTTCGCTGCAAAAGCAGTTCACTGCCACGGTGCGCTCTGGCGGCTCATGCAGGTGGTCGCGATATCTACTCCATGATTTGAATTTCAGAATGACGCATGGTACAATAATTATAGTAATTTTAGACAGACTGTACTTAACATATAATAAAATTATATTATTTCCTAGCTTTGTAAATTAGTTTAGTACTGGAAACACAAATTGAACACAACCTTTTCAAGATACAACAAATATAGCTGCAACACTTATTTATTATTACACTATTTGTTAATATTTCTTATTATATGTCTTATTTGAAACGTAGAACGCTAGAATTTACAAGTCTTTATACATTAAAGAATATTCCTCTGTTCTTAGAAAGATAATAGTCTGTATTCGCAAACAATAACAAATTCAATGAAGTATTTTTTACACGTCACGGCAGATGAAATAAGCTTACTTCTGAACTCTTTCTTTACTTTGAGAGCTTTTACACTCCTTTCTTGTATTGAACTCTGCCTCAAGCTCATACAGTATATATGGAAGCAAAGAGTATATTTGGAAATTCTGACTTAGGCAACATTACGAACAGTTCGATTCCTGATTTCGCTGGAATCTGAGTGGCATGCTGTTATATAGATTTATTAATTCAAGCTATAAATTTTCAGGATTTTCTATCGGCGAAAGCCAAAAAGATTTCAGAAAAATTTCGATTCCTTGTCAATTGTCACCGTGTATCCAAACTTAGCAGTGAATTCTGCTGTAGGTCTTGAAGTAGGGTCTTATGTTTGATAAGAAGATTTTCTTATCACTCTTCAAGATAGTTTATAGTCAAAGAAAGTGAAGTTGTCTATGTTCTACATGATACTACCACATTTCAAATTTATCCATAAAAATGTTCTTAGCTAGTCGATTATATGTCGTGCAATTCTGTAACTCGCACGCACAAAGTGCTAATGATATTTGATATCAGTCTCACCTTGTTGATATCTCATTTTTACCTTTAGCTGTTCTAAAGCAGCTGCAGACAGTATTTCTTTACTAAAACCTTCACTGTTTATTTGTTACATAAAATGTCATACGTAAGAAAGTGTAATAGAATACAAGTTTTAATTCTCTTCTTAATAAAAAAAATTAACTTTTACTCGTAACTAAAGAGAAATGATCTGGGAATTATATTGTTTTTCACTTAAAACGAGCCGCCACTTACTGCAGACGTGATCGAACTTGTGTCTTGAAAGAATCGCACACACAGTACAGCTAATGCAGAGTCCGTTCTACCTGCACTGAGATTATGTTGACACTTTGAGAGCACGAGTTGCCCACCCATGTCGATGGCTTTTAAGTGTGCTTAAATGCGACAGGCTCATGTCAGTAGATTTACTGACACGTAGTCCACACCTGTGGAGTAACGGCTAGCGCGTCTGGCCGCGAAACCATGTGGCTCGGGTTCCATTCTCGGTCGCGGCAAGTTACCTGGTTCAGGTTTTTTCTGAGGTTTTCCCTCAACCCAATATGAGCAAATGCTGGGTAACTATCGGTGCTGGACCCCGGACTCATTTCACCGGTATTATCACCTTCATTTCATTCAGAAGCTAAATAAACTGAGATGTTGATACAGCGTCGTAAAATAACCCACTTAAAAAAATTACTGACATGTAAAAGAATTCTTGCGAGACAAAATTCCGGCACACCGGCGACGCTGATATAACCTCGGCAGTTTCGAGCGTCGTTAAATAAACCTTAATGTATTTATGAACTTAAATAATGCAGTTATTCAGAAATTATGGAGAAGAGGATGATAATGACACGACAACAATGATGATGATAATGATGTGGTGGTATAGTAGAAATTAGGTCTCGAAAATTTGATCTAAAAACCACAGAAAAATTTGCTATAAATGATCTTAAACTTCTGAAAACATGGTATTACAATTTAAAACAAATGACCTAGATTTTAATAATAGTAGTAATAATAATAATAGTAATTATAATAATAGTGATAATAATAATAATAATAATAATAATAATAATAATAATAATAATAATAATAATAATAATAATATGGGAAATGCGTGTTATTATTCGGTTGAGAAGTTTTATCATCCAGTCTGCTGTCAAAAAATCTGAAAGTTAGAATTCATAAAACAGTTGTATTACCGGTTTTTCTTTATGGTTGTGAAACTTGGATCTCACTCTGAGAGAGGAACAGAGATTAAGGGTGTTTGAGAATAAGGTTCTTAGGAAAATATTTGGGGCTAAGAGGTATGAAGTTACAGGAGAATAGAGAAAGTTACACTACACAGAACTGGACGCATTTTATTCTTCACCTGACATAATTAGGAACATTAAATCCAGACGTTTGAGATGGGCAGGGCATGTAGCACGTATGGAGGAATCCAGAAATGCATATAGAGTGTTAGTTGGGAGACCGGAGGGAAAAAGACCTTTAGGGAGGCAGAGACATAGATGGGAGGATACTATTAAAATAGATTTGAGGGAGGTGGGATATGATGATAGAGACTGGATTAATCTTGCTCAGGATAGGGACCGATGGCGGGCTTATGTGAGGGCGGCAATGAACCTGCGGGTTCCTTAAAAGCCATTTGAGTTTGCTGGAATGGTTTATTTAAAAAAATAATAAACTGATTTTTTTTTAATTTTGGAGGCTTATAAAGAAATCATATATTTTTCCATTAGATATTGTATCATCTAAACGAATCAGTGGACTCGAAATGATGCCTAAATATACTGTAAAAATATCATATATATGTTTTAAAATTACATATTCATGTGTGTAAAAATTTGTTTATAAAAAAAAAATAAATTTATTACAAATATAATCCACGCGAGTACTGGTGTTACGAATTGTAGTGCGAGCATTGAAGGGTTAAAAAAGAGGGAAAAGGGTAGTCTAATATACAAGTAAATACGGAAAATGAAGTTGAATAGTAATATGAGTTACAAGAGCGGTATGTTGAAGTTTGCATGTTCGAGGAAAAGTTTGAAAAAGCGAAACGTAGTTGAGCTTTTTTAATCTCCGAGAATTGAAAGAAAACATACCGCTCGTGTATCGTACATTATTTTGTGCGAAGATCGTTTATTGCATACCTGAAAGAGGAATTTCTAATTAGTTGCAATGAAATCTCCATCTTGGTTTCTGTTCAATGACGACAAATTTGCAAAACAAAAATATCTATCTTCAACATTGTTGTTTTAAAATGTTTCCTGTGTTTACTATACTCCAGCAGGCCTGATATACGTCTGTCTTTTTCCCCCCCAGTCTATGATGAGTCTGGAATCTTGTTGATTTTTTCACTCCTTCCTTAATGTTACTTGCATCACGAATGCAGTAACTTTAGTGAAGTTGTAGAGTTTACTTAATTTTTGCAAATATTTAAAAACAATAATTAACAGTGCAATTTAGGTGAAATTGTAGTGGTAAGTTTCTAATTTATAATTATTACTACATTGAACGTCTCTAAAAATAATATGTTAAAAGCCTAAAGCAGTAAAATCAATATGTCACTTAAGCGGTAAGAAGAGGGAAATTGTAATGTGTGTTAGGTTGGGAATACTGAATGTGGAATTTTAGACTTTCCGCGGATTGGTTTTGTGCGGAAACCAAGCAAATACGCACGATCTCGCACAAAAGTAGTTTTTAAGCTTGGTTATTTAAAACAAAGTGTTGCATTTTCGAATTTCGCTCTACCTTAAGATATCACACATTAGTAATTACGCACTTCGCAAAGCGGCTATGCAGGTAATTATATCCCACCTGAGATAATAACAGTTCTAACAAAAGCTGTAATTTTTTTCGAAGAACTGACGTCATTACGTGAAATTCCAGACGTGAACAGTTAACCATCTAATTTATGTCCCAGCATTGGCAAGACGGTTAAAGAAAGACATTAGGTTTGATGTCCACAGTAAAAATAATTGTGTTCAAATTTTATTGGCATATTAAGTAATCAAACATCACTCAAATTTCACTTAGACAACATGTCAAAGAAACGTTTAATTAAATTAGAAGCTACAAAGCGCCAGGAGAAAACATTTCCTTTTTCGCAGCAACAAATTCTACTCTCAACCCTAGGCAACATTTAATCGAGTTCGTTCAAAAGTTCGACCATGTGAAAACATCATCACGGTTGTCACTGAACAGATTTACGTCTAACTCGAGAGCAAGTTGTGACCCTACAGGTAGCATTTCAAGATACTTGTCCATCGGATCTGGTTTCGATTCCCGCAAGGGTACAGAAATACAGGGTGTTTCCGAGGTGGTGTTACAAACTTTCAGGGATGATGGCGAAGGGCACATGTATCAAGGAACCCTGGTCCGGAAATGACCGAGTCGACTCCATCTCAAATCAACCGAAATATAAAGAAAATTGACCTTACAATTTCTAAATACAATGACACTTTTTTGGTACGTAGAGAACTGTGATACAATGCTTTGTGCAAAGTTTGAAGAATCAGAACTTCATAGTGGTAGCTCCGAAACTCTTTCACCCAGTTATCAAAATCATGGTTTACTTTGATGCTGAGAAATTAAAGTTTATATTGACATATAAACAGATTTTCTTACTTTTTATGGAAATGGAGAAATTTAGATTTTTCCTCATTAAGACGCCTTTGCCTACGAAAAAATATTTTAAAAATAAATAGTTAGATTCCGCATTGAAAGTACAAAAAAAACACATATTTTTTACTGATGGTATGTTGATAAGAAAGTATTGAAAATATCAAATAAAGAAAACAAATAGTACGCGCGTGAACTAACCAGTTTTTCTGTGAGACGGGAGCTAGCCGAGACAAGCAAGGCCAGGAGAAAAACACGTGATGTTTCGTCTAGTAGCGCATAGCTGGGCTAGCTTTATCACAAGTTTTCATAAACACAGGAGTAAAATGACGCCCAACGCGCGCTTATCATCATATCTCGGCCAGTGCGTGCGGTATTGCGCCGTTCAAGTCTAGGCGTGTCAAAATAATTTATTTAATACCCTCGAAACTTATTGCCGTGACACTAAGCAAACAATGCCGAATCCCTCTTAATAATGCAAGGTTTTTTCTCAATATTTTTTACATTTTTACAAATGAGCAAAAAGCCTAAAAGTAAGTAAAATCAGATTATCTGTCTCTCTGTACACAATAAAATAAGGATTATTTCTTATCATAACCTACCAAATGTCAGCTTCAAAATAAGCTCTCGTTCAATGTTCTGCAGTAAATGGTTCCTGAGTTCTGAGCGCTGAAAGAGGCTTATTTTTCTAAAATACGCTAAATTTATCGCTCAACAATACGAAAATCGTTTGACTTTCGATAGTATATTTTTGAAAATGCACTCTCATCAGCACCTACTATAAATAGGGAAAAAATTAGTTTATAAAAATGCGAGGTTTTTTTACTGATCGATTTCATATGGAACAGCCCATGAGCATTTAAACTGTTATGTTTTTAATGCAATAATTTTACTAACAATTTACCGTAGTTATTTATCTTTAGTGGAACCTCTTGAAACGGTTCCATTGACCTTGAACTTAAGCACATGTCTAAAGTGACAGAAGGAAAATATAGTAAAAAGAATAATCAGCTTACTCCAGACTTTCTTAAATCATATCTGCATATTTCTCAGCTCATCACAGACCTATGGAGCAGTAATAATTTACAAGAACAAAAAACAAGATTTTCCACATTACTAACAAATAAGGACGACGTTTTCTGAAAGACCAATGCGTTGATTTCATCCATCATTGCGTGTGCGATGACGTGCGTGCTTGAGACCATACATGCGTGCCTACTTATATGCAGAGAAAAAGAAAAGAAACTTGGAATATGCGAAAGTTCCTTCCAACCCCTTCATTGTTAGTAACCGTGCGCCCAGAGATGTTCAACTTTTCACAGGGGAAGAAGAAAGACAAAAGAGGGACAGAAAGCAACGTAAAAAAAAGATGGTTACTTAAAAAAAAAAGAAGGATGATGAGCGTTTAAGCATTCCGTCTCTGTTCTGCCCATCCGAAATTATGATTGCGTTGCATTCCAGCTAGTCCTTGCGGGCATCCGTCGCCCACTCAGTGCAAGACCTGATCATTACAGTTGGCAGCAGTTCTAGCGTACTGCACAGAAGAGGGAGCCAGCTAGACGGCTTTTGTGCTTAAACAAAGTACCGCAGCGCCATACGGCTTTCATTTCAGCAGATTAGCGTAGGCGGTTCTCCGGAAAATCGGTTAAATCCTAGTTAGTGCATTATAACATTTAATTATTATAAAAATAATTGAATTAACGACAGAAGAATGAATGGAACGAATATACAAAAAGATGGAGGATAACTTTACTGATTAGTGGAAAGAGCACGTGACAGGTTACCCCAACAAAAAAGACCTTTAGCAAGACCGAAACTGCGATTGATGTCATCATACACCGGAACTAAAGTAAATGGGCATGCAACAAGTCTTTACCGTTAAGTTTGGCAGGAAGAAAATGAAAATGGAATAATATAGTGTATTGTGAAACTAGCGCAATTATTTATTTATTTATTTATTTATTTATTTATTTATTCATTCATTAATTGATTCACTCATTAATTTTTATTTTATTTATTTATTCGTTCACTCATTTAATTAATTTACTTATATATTTTTATTTTATTTATTTTTATTTATTTATTTATTCATTCATTCTTCATTCATTCATTCATTCATTTATTTATGTATTTATTCATGTTGCGGGTTCGATCCCGGGCCAGGTCGGTGGCATTTAAGTGGGCTTAAATGCGACAGGCTCATGTCAGTAGATTTACTGGCATGTAAAAGAACTCTCCTGCGGGACAAAATTCCGGCACATCCGGCGACGCTGATATAACCTCTGCAGTTGTGAGCGTCGTTAAATAAAACATAACATTAACATCATTTACTCATTCTTCATTTATTTATTTATTTATTTATTTATTTACTTATTCATACATTTATTAATTCATTCATTCATTAATTTTTATTTTATTTATTTATTTATTTATTTAATTTATTTATATATTCTTATTTTATTTATTTATTTTTATTTATTCATTCATTCACTTATTTATTCATTCATTCATTCATTCATTTGTATTTTATTTATTTATTTATTCATTCATTTAATTTATTTATTTATATATTTTTTATTTATTCATTTTTATTTATTTATTCATTCATTTATTTATTTATTTACTTATTCATACATTTATTAATTCATTCACTCATTAATTTTTATTTTATTTATTTATTTATTTTATTTATTTATATATTCTTATTTTATTTATTTATTTTTATTTATTCATTCATTCACTTATTTATTTATTCATTCATTCATTCATTCATTCATTCGTTCATTCATTAATTTGTATTTTATTTATTTATTTATTCATTCATTTAATTTATTTATTTATATATTTTTTATTTATTCATTTTTATTTATTTATTTATTCATTCATAAATTCATTGATTCATGTAATTATTTATTCATTCATTTATTCATTTATTCATTCATTCATTCATTTATTTATTCCTTTATTTATTTATTTATTTATTCATTTATTACTTCATTCACTTATTAATTTTTATTTCATTTATTTATTTATTTATTCATTTTATATATTTTTATTTATTTATTTATTCATTCATTCACTTATTTATTTATTTATTTATTTATTTATTTATTTATTTATTTATTTATTTATTTAACTATTTAATTATCTACTTATTTACATAGTCACTTATTCACTTACTCACTCACACAAACTTACTTATTTACTCACTCACTCATACACTCACGTCCACATCTGTGAAGTAACGGTTAGCGCGTCTGGCCGCTAAACCAGATGGCCCAGGTTCGAATCCCGGTCGGGGCAAGTTACCTGGTTGAGGTTTATTGTGGGGTTTTCCCTCAACCCAATATGAGCAAATGCTGGGTAACTTTCGGTGGTGGACCCCGGACTCATTTCACTGGCATTATCACTTTCATCTCATTCAGACGCTAAATAACCTAGATGTTGATACAGCGTCGTAAAATAACCCAATAAAATAAATAAGTAAATACTTATTTATTTATTTATTTATTTATTTATTTATTTATTTATTTATTTATTTATTTATTTATTTATTTTAGTTTGTTTGAATACAAGTTAATAAATACAATGAAAGATAAACTAGCCCACTCCTGAATGAGTAAGACTCGTGCTCAGGAGGGGATTCCAATACAGACAAAAATAAAATTAAAATTGAGAGTGAATACAGATTAAATAGTGTTTAATATGTTTAAACCCAAACTATAAATCCAATGCAGTTTTTTTATTAATTTGGAGAGGATTAGTGGTTAAAATAATATTGGAATAAAATTTGTAAAATAATCTGAGACCTTGACTCACGCTATGATAAAAAGCTGCATTGGTTTTACATTTTAGTTCACACAAACGCAGAGAATTCATATTTTTAGTTCTACATTTATGTATATACCTTTCAAAGTTATTAAAATTTCTATGAAAATATTTTAATAAAATAAAATACTACATTTGTTTAAGATTGAAAACTTTGAAATGTTTAAACAACAATTCAGTTGGGTAATCTTTCTGCTTTTTTAAACAAATTTTTAATATTTTTTTCTGTAGTAAAATTAACGGATAAAGGTTGGATTTATAAGTTCCATTCCAACCTATAATACCTTACATAAATATAGACTGCTATTTTATAACTCTAAACTAATTATGTTCATTCCCAAAACACGAGCAATAAAATCTGGCTTCATTATAAATATTTAGAGACACAAAACACTAAAAACTGTAATTTCTTCCTATGTACAAGATCATAACATATTCACAAAAAACATACTTATTTTACTTTTCATGATTAAGTCAGACACAGTGTTCAGAAATCACTTACAAAATTGCAGAATTAATTAGGAAAGATTTGTGTCACTTTTTCCCGTAAGTATTGACCAGAACCATTGAAGTATTCTTTGAAAAACTCTTGGTCTTATCAGAATGACTGCTGAATATTTTGTGTTTCTAATATGAAGTTCGAAAAATCACTTTTGTCCGGGTTTTAAGCGTAGCTGCGTAGCTCAAGGTTAAGGAGCCGGTCTCCTGATCCGAGGCTGTGCTGAACGTAGATTCGAGCGTAGTGTTTTTGTAAGGCAGTTTTTACTCCTGGTTGAGTGTTAGAGAAGGCCGTATGGCGTTAACTCTGCCAGGTTAAATAAATCATTATTATTATTATTATTATTATTATTATTATTATTATTATTATTATTAAATTGAAGTGCTTACTTGTTTGGGGTTTTCCCCTCGATTTTCTCAAACTGTAAAGCTGAAATCAGGTAATCCCTGGAGATTCAACGGGCTCATTTCTCTATCAGCGATTACACAAATTTTAGGTAAACTAACAGATGATACAGCTTGTTAAATAAACAAATAAATGTGAGGGGTATCCATCCTTGAAGTCGATACTTATAGTGACTATACAAATGATAATGCTTTTTTTATTGGAGTTATTAAAACTCGTTATATTAGCAAGATTTTACATAAAAAAATATGAAGACATTATTACAAAAAGAGCCCTAGTTATTTTTAATGAAATTGAGTTAAGGACACATTTGCTACTATTTTAAATGTTTATACACTCCAAAAACGGTCCATGCCAAGTGCAATAGACACAAGGACAAAACACCAGTTGAACGGAAATAGCTGACATGTGTTATTCTTTTATTTTTTATTGTTCTTCCGAAAAATAGCAATTTTGATAGGGTTGTTTTTGTAATGATGTCTTCATATGTAACACCTGCAGACTTACTAAAGGCTTTACCAATAACCAAAAATGTATTTAAAAATAGGCTTAAGGACTTTACTAATAGACGGTAGTATATTATGCACATTATTTAAAGGATGTAATTGGTGTTTTGTTAGTTGAAGTGTTGTATCAGTGAAGAAGTGTGTTGTGCCAATAAAGTGTGAAGTGTGTTGTGCCAATCAAGTGTGAAGTGTGTTGTGTCAGTGAAGTGTGTTGTGCAAGTGAAGTGTGTTTGTGTTAGTGAAATTTTATAGTTCATAGTGTCCACACCTGTGGAGTAACGGTTAGTGCGTCTAGCTGCGAAACCAGGTGGCCTGGGTTCGATTCCCGGTCGGGGTAAGTTACCTGGTTGAGGTTTTTTCCGGGGTTTTCCCTCAACCCAATATGAGCAAATGCTGGGTAACTTTCGGTGCTGGACTTCGAACTCATTTCACCGGCATTATCAACTTCATCTCATTCAGACGCTAAATAACCTCAGCTGTTGACAAAGCGTCGTAAAATAACATACTAAAATAAAATAAAAAATAGTTCATAGTGGTAATGCAAAGTATTTGAACAGTAAAATGTTTTTGAAGTGTTAGTGAAATCAGGATAGAATCAGTGAAATGTGTCGTAGTTCCAGTGCAGTGAGTGAGTTGACAGCGAAATGAGTGTAATGTTGAAAGATACTTGTGCATATATGAACATATCTTACTCGTGGGTTTCAGTTCGAACTTAGGGTTAAGATACAAATTAGATTAACTTTAAATGTTATTTTAAGTGATCGTGCTTCATTTAATTTATGATGCTCATTATTATTATTATTATTATTATTATTATTATTATTATTATTATTATTATATTATTATTAATTGTGTTTATTATTAATAATTGTCGTTATTGAGTGTAATTAGTTACCACTGCCACCGAGTATTTTCCTATTTACAGTGTGAATAAATACATACACAACTTACTTACTTACTTACAAATGGCTTTTAAGGAACCCGAAGGTTCATTGCCGCCCTCACATAAGCCCGCCATTGGTCCGTATCCTGTGCAAGATTAATCCAGTCTCTATCATCATATCCCACCTCCCTCAAATCCATTTTAATTTATCCTCCCATCTACGTCTCGGCCTCCCCAAAGATCTTTTTCCCTCCGGTCTCCCAACTAACACTCTATATGCATTTCTGGATTCGCCCATACGTGCTACATGCCCTGCCCATCTCAAACGTCTGGATTTAATGTTCCTAATTATGTCAGATGAAGAATACAATGCGTGCAGTTCTGCGTTGTGTAACTTTCTCCATTCTCCTGTAACTTCATCCCTCTTAGCCCCAAATATTTTCCTAAGAATTTTATTCTCAAACACACTTAATCTCTTTTCCTCTCTCAGAGTGAGAGTCTAAGTTTCACAACCATACAGAACAACCGGTAATATAACTGTTTTATAAATTCTAACTTTCAGATTTTTTGACAGCAGACTAGATGATAAAAGCTTCTCAACCGAATAATAACAGACGTTTTCCATATTTATTCTGTGTTTAATTTCCTCCCGAGTGTCATTTATATTTGTTACTGTTGCTCCCAGATATTTGAATTTTTCCACCTCTTCGAAGGATAAATCTCCAATATTTATATTTTAATTTCGTACAATGTTCTGATCACGAGACATAATCATATACTTTGTCTTTTCGGGATTTACTTTCAAACCGATCGCTTTACTTGCTTCAAGTAAAATTCCCGTGTTTTCCCTAATCGTTTGTGGATTTTCTCCTAACATATTCACGTCATCCGCATAGACAAGAAGCTGATGTAACCCGTTCAATTCCAAACCCTGTCTGTTATCCTGAACTTTCCTAATGGCATATTCTAGAGCGAAGTTAAAAAGTAAAGGTGATAGTGCATCTCCCTGTTTTAGCCCGCAGTGAATTGGAAAAGCGTCAGATAGAAACTGGCCTATACGGACTCTGCTGTACATTCCACTGAGACACATTTTAATTAATCGAACTAGTTTCTTGGGAATACCAAATTCATCAAATGTTTGTATGATATTTGATAAATTGTATTATTATTTTAAGTGTTACTAGCATTATATGTTACTAATATATATTGTATATATCTGATGCATGTAACCTGTAAGATAAAACATTGAAATACATATATATATATATATAGATCATTTTCTTAATTAATAACAGTGTATATCTCCAATAAATGATTTCTTTGCATCGCCACAGATACACTTGATTGTACTTGTCACTATATTTCTCACTAGAGAGTTATTGAAATTTATATTTTCCCCGCCATTTATAAAATATTTTGATATGATACCTCTTGCACAAAAGGGAGATCTATAACTGAAACTTCATTAATATATTTCGGTATTATTTGTATTTATCCTGGTAATAATGAAGAGTTTGACTCGTAGACATTTTCTTTTTGCAGCATTAACTTCCCATGATTGTACGAGAAGATTAGAAGAGAACGGCAGTTACGTAGACTTTCAGCTCCCCACTACTACCATTAATGCACAACACAATGTCAATACGGCGGTTGCTGTCGTCTGCGATACAACGAACTTTTCTGTTGATTTTCGAGTTCGTCAGTTTTTTTCTGGTTATTATATGCTTATTTCAGTTGTGTTAACTCTCGCTAGTGGTTTTTATTTTATTTTATCCGTCTTGGTATCTATTTTATTATAGTAAATATTTTTGTTTTATTATTATTATTATTATTATTATTATTATTATTATTATTATTATTATTATTATTATTATTATTATTTCTAACATCAACTTTATTATTGATATCTTTAAAATTTATTTAGACTACTGGACTGTACCCGAGCTCGAGCATATGCTCATTTCGGGTATATATTCATATGTATCATTTCAAATGTAAATTGTGAATAAATATGAATTTGAATTTGAATTTGAATTAAGAATATCATATAAAACCTCTCTCTTAACCAAGTCATATGCCTTTTTGAAATCTATGAATAACTAATGTACTGTACCCTTATACTCCCAAATACATACATAACACGGGTTTAAATCTACAATTAGAAAGGATATGAAGACATAAATGCATTATAAAGGAGCTTTTGTGCTGCGTAGCGGACCAACTCACCTAACTCAAGAAGAAAGAGATTAGGATTGTCTATAAATCTGGATGGCAGCGATGGTAATGACGTGGAAATGTCTCTCACTCACATAATATAGGCCAGCTGATGCTTTTTTAATGGGAAGACGTAAAAAAACTGTCTATTATCGACAGCAGATGAGCTAGGACGGCATTAGCTTTATTTACCGCGCATACACTGCCTTGAGGGTTACAACTATCAGCAAACTATTACATAAACTTTCCCACTTTCGATATTCCTATTCAAATTGCTTAGATTACTTCGAAGGGCGATCGAACAGGAAATCATTTCACGCTCTTATAGAAAGGCAATTTTGACATGACATTACTGTAATTAAATGATTGGAGAATTGATGTAAACCTGCTCTGAAAACTCCACGCGACCAGCGCTCAATCAGGAGGAAATTACTATCAATATTTATGATTGACGAAGTACGGAAAGGAAGTGATCAGACCTTCTCACATAGGGTTAATTTCGTATTATTCCTACATGGTTATGTAATTGTAACTCAGTTTTACATGATTTTAAATTTTCTCGATAATATTGGAATAATTACCTACCAGCTTCGTTTTAAAATGAGGTTACCGTATCTCCCGAGTCCTAAGATATTTATTGTTTTATTTTTAATGTTCAATATGTTGTTGTTGCTGTTGTTGTTGTTTTCTAATGCCAGGCGTTTGACAATAAAGTCATTTGACCTCTTGCACTCCAATATCTTTGAAAGATATTATCATGGCCAGCAACTGAAGCACAGATTTTGAGGTGTTCCGAATCCATTTCTTGGTTTGAGTTGCACAATGGGCAGTTAGGGGACTGATATATTCCAATTCTATGCAGGTGTTTGGCCAAACAGTCATGGCCTGTTGCTAATCTAAATGCAGCTACAGACGATTTTCATGGTAAATCGGGAATTAACTGTGGATTTTGATGCAGAGAGTTCCATTTTTTCCCCTTGAGATTGTGTTATCAAATTTTGTTTGTTGAAGTCTAAGTATGTAGATTTAACTTAATAAATCTTTTCACAGAGTAATACGTAGATTTAGTAACAGGTCTGTAAGTAGCAGTGCTGCCCTTCTTTGCTAAAGCATCCGCATTCTCGTTTCCCAGGATTCCACAATGGGATGGTATCCATTGGAATACAATTCTTTTATTGAGTGATATTAATTGAGAGAGCATTTTAGTTATTTCTGCTGTTTGAGATGAAGGTGTGTGTTTAGAGACTATTGATAGAATAGCTGCTTTGGAGTCTGACAATATAACTGCATTCCTAAATTTATTGATGTGGCATAGAAGATTCCTGAGACTTTCACTTATTGCAATGATTTCACCATCAAAACTTGTTGTTCCATATCCAAGAGATCTATAAAGTGAGAAGAGACAGCACGTAACACCTGCACCGGCACCTTGTTCTCTGGAGATCAAGGATCCGTCGGTGTATAAATGAAGCCAGTTTTGTGGAGGGTACCTAATATTAATTGTCTCTAAAGACAATTGTTTCATTATTTCAGTGTTTACTTCTGATTTCAGTATTTCTTCTGTTAAATTTAGATTATATTCTATATTTAATAGAGTTAAAGGGTTTGGTTTAATTTGGAAGTTTTCTTTTAAATTCGGGATATTGATTTTCTGTTTTAATTCTTGAACCATGGATATGAAACTTTTTTGAGTTTTTAATCTACAGAGAGGACTGTATGAATGCCAATTTTTTCCTGGCAATCTGATAAGTTTTTCATATTGAATCAGTGCTTTTTCTTCTATTGTCATTTTGATGCTGTTAATATTAGTGAGGAATTAGTCACTGAAATGAGTAAAAATGCTGAAAAATTCTGCAGGTTACAGTTAGGGCACAAATTCAGGCATATTATACTATACTGCAGATCTCTGCACATACATCTTATAGCATAATTTTTTTACCCTTAAAATATAACGTTTACTGTGTATTTATTTCGACATTCTCCTACGATGCTTTGGCGTTGAGTTGCTGGTCGCCATTTTCATTTACAAATAGTTGAAACACGCATTGCAATGATTGAATCGATCTTATTGTGCTTCCTGTAAGTTCCTAGAGATGTCAGGAGCTTGACAAGCACAGAAAATAAGTGATCACTAACGATTCCATCTAGTGGCAAATATAAAACTAAATGCATGTATAAAGTATAGTATACTATACTCCAGGACCCCGGATGGCATATTCAGATTCTGCGTAGTTTTCACACACACATATCTTCTAGTTTCATAGATATCAAGAACTAAAAAATATAGTCTACAGGGCTTTTCAAAAGTAAGACATAACTTCAGTTCTTCACATATTTCCTTTATTTCCTAAATAATCCTACATTCCTGGCACTAGAATATCACAAAAGAAATTATTTTGCATCACCACTCATATACGAAGACTAAGAGGAAGGCAGAAAAGAGAAAAGACTGGAGAATGCTGGGTTTGCAGTTAAAGATCTGTCCTTGGGCAAAAAACTACGAATGAATGAATGTTAAAATCTAAAGCAGGCCTACATCTATTTATTTCATATTTACCACATTCTCAACTCTTTAAATAACAATTTGTAGTACTCTCAGCAATTTTATCTTTGTAAGAATATTTAAAACTGAGACATATCGTGCACTCAGGAACTGCTTTCTTGCTTAATCACACTTCATTATACTACTTTACTCCTATCAAGACAGAAAAATAATCCTATGGAATTAATATTAAAATTGATATTCCGTCTCTTAATGAGTTCTCTAATTTCTGTAAAAATATACATCGCTACAGAAGCCTAGTTCTATACGATAATGAAGGGTAATTTTTATGTTTCTTTGTATCCGATATAATTTTTATGCATCCTACTTTTTTCTTCCTTTCTGACCACCTGTTAAAAAATACAGAGTCTTGGTACCACATTTTGAGTGCCTCATTTGGAAAATCTCGAGTAGCCCGAGGTGCCATGGTAACCAAAGCATGTGACATCTGAACATCGGCACGAGCCAGCTGTCATACGTCTCATAAAACACAAGAGACGATATAGCCTGAAGTGCCCCAGCTTCTATATTTTATTTTTAAAATAGCGTTTTAAAAAACCAGCTCTATATGAAAACACGCTGATGTGCATTAATATATAAACCACATGGTCAGATTTTTTTTATTGCAATAGCAAAGAGATTACCGAGTATTCGTGACACTAAGTTGTGGCCACATTTTCAATGGTATCAGGGAGCCTATGCCTTCGGGCGATCAAAGACATCAAGGACTTGGGGAATGGGGGTTACTTTAAATGCCTGTGTAAGTTACATCCAAGGCGGAACAACTAAATTACTCTGCATTATGGGTTTGCCTCGGTTACTCAGTTCAAATGCATGTGGATTTTCCTGATTACTTCCTCATACAAAATTCGCATCGTGAGCCTCATCGAAATGTCTCTTAGAGGAGATCCTACAATGTGATATTCTGCAATCACTATTCAAATGAATACAAAATAATATCAAGTTATCAAATGCAGAGAAGTGGTTTATTAAAGCGGAGAAAACAGGGGCACACAAGTAATATCAATAATAGTAGCAATAGTAGTAACACCAGAAGTAGCAGTAGCATTAGTAATAGCAGTGTAGTAGTATCAGTAGCAGTAGTAGTAGCAGCAGAAGTAGTAGCATTAGTAGTAGTAGTAATAGCAATAGTAGCAGTAATAGCAGTGTAGTAGTATCAGTAGCAGTAGTAGTAGCAGCAGAAGTAGTAGCATTAGTAGTAGTAGTAATAGCAATAGTAGCAGTTATAGCAGTGTAGTAGTATCAGTAGCAGTAGTAGTAGCAGCAGAAGTAGTAGCATTAGTAGTAGTAGTAATAGCAATAGTAGCAGTAATAGCAGTGTAGTAGTATCAGTAGCAGTAGTAGTAGCAGCAGAAGTAGTAGCATTAGTAGTAGTAGTAATAGCAATAGTAGCAGTAATAGCAGTGTAGTAGTATCAGTAGCAGTAGTAGTAGCAGCAGAAGTAGTAGCATTAGTAGTAGTAGTAATAGCAATAGTAGCAGTAATAGCAGTGTAGTAGTATCAGTAGCAGTAGTAGTAGCAGCAGAAGTAGTAGCATTAGTAGTAGTAGTAATAGCAATAGTAGCAGTAATAGCAGTGTAGTAGTATCAGTAGCAGTAGTAGTAGCAGCAGAAGTAGTAGCATTAGTAGTAGTAGTAATAGCAATAGTAGCAGTAATAGCAGTGTAGTAGTATCAGTAGCAGTAGTAGTAGCAGCAGAAGTAGTAGCATTAGTAGTAGTAGTAATAGCAATAGTAGCAGTAATAGCAGTGTAGTAGTATCAGTAGCAGTAGTAGTAGCAGCAGAAGTAGTAGCATTAGTAGTAGTAGTAATAGCAACAGTAGCAGTAATAGCAGTAGTAGTAGCCGTAGCATTACTAATAGCAGTGTAGTAGTATCAGTAGCAGTAGTAGTAGCAGCAGAAGTAGTAGCATTAGTAGTAGTAGTAATAGCAATAGTAGCAGTAATAGCAGTGTAGTAGTATCAGTAGCAGTAGTAGTAGCAGCAGAAGTAGTAGCATTAGTAGTAGTAGTAATAGCAATAGTAGCAGTTATAGCTGTGTAGTAGTATCAGTAGCAGTAGTAGTAGCAGCAGAAGTAGTAGCATTAGTAGTAGTAGTAATAGCAATAGTAGCAGTAATAGCAGTGTAGTAGTATCAGTAGCAGTAGTAGTAGCAGCAGAAGTAGTAGCATTAGTAGTAGTAGTAATAGCAATAGTAGCAGTAATAGCAGTGTAGTAGTATCAGTAGCAGTAGTAGTAGCAGCAGAAGTAGTAGCATTAGTAGTAGTAGTAATAGCAATAGTAGCAGTAATAGCAGTGTAGTAGTATCAGTAGCAGTAGTAGTAGCAGCAGAAGTAGTAGCATTAGTAGTAGTAGTAATAGCAACAGTAGCAGTAATAGCAGTAGTAGTAGCCGTAGCATTACTAATAGCAGTGTAGTAGTATCAGTAGCAGTAGTAGTAGCAGCAGAAGTAGTAGCATTAGTAGTAGTAGTAATAGCAATAGTAGCAGTAATAGCAGTGTAGTAGTATCAGTAGCAGTAGTAGTAGCAGCAGAAGTAGTAGCATTAGTAGTAGTAGTAATAGCAACAGTAGCAGTAATAGCAGTAGCAGTAGCCGTAGCATTACTAATAGCAGTGTAGTAGTATCAGTAGCAGTAGTAGTAGTAGCAGAAGTAGTAGCATTAGTAGTAGTAGTAGTAATAGCAATAGTAGCAGTAATAGCAGTAGTAGTAGCCGTAGCATTACTAATAGCAGTGTAGTAGTATCAGTAGCAGTAGTAGTAGCAGCAGAAGTAGTAGCATTAGTAGTAGTAGTAATAGCAATAGTAGCAGTAATAGCAGTGTAGTAGTATCAGTAGCAGTAGTAGTAGCAGCAGAAGTAGTAGCATTAGTAGTAGTAGTAATAGCAATAGTAGCAGTAATAGCAGTGTAGTAGTATCAGTAGCAGTAGTAGTAGCAGCAGAAGTAGTAGCATTAGTAGTAGTAGTAATAGCAACAGTAGCAGTAATAGCAGTAGCAGTAGCCGTAGCATTACTAATAGCAGTGTAGTAGTATCAGTAGCAGTAGTAGTAGTAGCAGAAGTAGTAGCATTAGTAGTAGTAGTAATAGCAATAGTAGCAGTAATAGCAGTGTAGTAGTATCAGTAGCAGTAGTAGTAGCAGCAGAAGTAGTAGCATTAGTAGTAGTAGTAATAGCAACAGTAGCAGTAATAGCAGTAGCAGTAGCCGTAGCATTACTAATAGCAGTGTAGTAGTATCAGTAGCAGTAGTAGTAGTAGCAGAAGTAGTAGCATTAGTAGTAGTAGTAGTAATAGCAATAGTAGCAGTAATAGCAGTAGTAGTAGCCGTAGCATTACTAATAGCAGTGTAGTAGTATCAGTAGCAGTAGTAGTAGCAGCAGAAGTAGTAGCATTAGTAGTAGTAGTAATAGCAATAGTAGCAGTAATAGCAGTGTAGTAGTATCAGTAGCAGTAGTAGTAGCAGCAGAAGTAGTAGCATTAGTAGTAGTAGTAATAGCAACAGTAGCAGTAATAGCAGTAGCAGTAGCCGTAGCATTACTAATAGCAGTGTAGTAGTATCAGTAGCAGTAGTAGTAGTAGCAGAAGTAGTAGCATTAGTAGTAGTAGTAATAGCAATAGTAGCAGTAATAGCAGTGTAGTAGTATCAGTAGCAGTAGTAGTAGCAGCAGAAGTAGTAGCATTAGTAGTAGTAGTAATAGCAATAGTAGCAGTAATAGCAGTAGTAGTAGTATCAGTAGCAGTAGTAGTAGCAGCAGAAGTAGTAGCATTAGTAGTAGTAGTAATAGCAATAGTAGCAGTAATAGCAGTGTAGTAGTATCAGTAGCAGTAGTAGTAGCAGCAGAAGTAGTAGCATTAGTAGTAGTAGTAATAGCAATAGTAGCAGTAATAGCAGTGTAGTAGTATCAGTAGCAGTAGTAGTAGCAGCAGAAGTAGTAGCATTAGTAGTAGTAGTAATAGCAATAGTAGCAGTTATAGCAGTGTAGTAGTATCAGTAGCAGTAGTAGTAGCAGCAGAAGTAGTAGCATTAGTAGTAGTAGTAATAGCAATAGTAGCAGTAATAGCAGTGTAGTAGTATCAGTAGCAGTAGTAGTAGCAGCAGAAGTAGTAGCATTAGTAGTAGTAGTAATAGCAATAGTAGCAGTAATAGCAGTGTAGTAGTATCAGTAGCAGTAGTAGTAGCAGCAGAAGTAGTAGCATTAGTAGTAGTAGTAATAGCAATAGTAGCAGTAATAGCAGTGTAGTAGTATCAGTAGCAGTAGTAGTAGCAGCAGAAGTAGTAGCATTAGTAGTAGTAGTAATAGCAACAGTAGCAGTAATAGCAGTAGTAGTAGCCGTAGCATTACTAATAGCAGTGTAGTAGTATCAGTAGCAGTAGTAGTAGCAGCAGAAGTAGTAGCATTAGTAGTAGTAGTAATAGCAATAGTAGCAGTAATAGCAGTGTAGTAGTATCAGTAGCAGTAGTAGTAGCAGCAGAAGTAGTAGCATTAGTAGTAGTAGTAATAGCAATAGTAGCAGTTATAGCAGTGTAGTAGTATCAGTAGCAGTAGTAGTAGCAGCAGAAGTAGTAGCATTAGTAGTAGTAGTAATAGCAATAGTAGCAGTAATAGCAGTGTAGTAGTATCAGTAGCAGTAGTAGTAGCAGCAGAAGTAGTAGCATTAGTAGTAGTAGTAATAGCAATAGTAGCAGTAATAGCAGTGTAGTAGTATCAGTAGCAGTAGTAGTAGCAGCAGAAGTAGTAGCATTAGTAGTAGTAGTAATAGCAATAGTAGCAGTAATAGCAGTGTAGTAGTATCAGTAGCAGTAGTAGTAGCAGCAGAAGTAGTAGCATTAGTAGTAGTAGTAATAGCAACAGTAGCAGTAATAGCAGTAGTAGTAGCCGTAGCATTACTAATAGCAGTGTAGTAGTATCAGTAGCAGTAGTAGTAGCAGCAGAAGTAGTAGCATTAGTAGTAGTAGTAATAGCAATAGTAGCAGTAATAGCAGTGTAGTAGTATCAGTAGCAGTAGTAGTAGCAGCAGAAGTAGTAGCATTAGTAGTAGTAGTAATAGCAACAGTAGCAGTAATAGCAGTAGCAGTAGCCGTAGCATTACTAATAGCAGTGTAGTAGTATCAGTAGCAGTAGTAGTAGTAGCAGAAGTAGTAGCATTAGTAGTAGTAGTAGTAATAGCAATAGTAGCAGTAATAGCAGTAGTAGTAGCCGTAGCATTACTAATAGCAGTGTAGTAGTATCAGTAGCAGTAGTAGTAGCAGCAGAAGTAGTAGCATTAGTAGTAGTAGTAATAGCAATAGTAGCAGTAATAGCAGTGTAGTAGTATCAGTAGCAGTAGTAGTAGCAGCAGAAGTAGTAGCATTAGTAGTAGTAGTAATAGCAATAGTAGCAGTAATAGCAGTGTAGTAGTATCAGTAGCAGTAGTAGTAGCAGCAGAAGTAGTAGCATTAGTAGTAGTAGTAATAGCAACAGTAGCAGTAATAGCAGTAGCAGTAGCCGTAGCATTACTAATAGCAGTGTAGTAGTATCAGTAGCAGTAGTAGTAGTAGCAGAAGTAGTAGCATTAGTAGTAGTAGTAATAGCAATAGTAGCAGTAATAGCAGTGTAGTAGTATCAGTAGCAGTAGTAGTAGCAGCAGAAGTAGTAGCATTAGTAGTAGTAGTAATAGCAACAGTAGCAGTAATAGCAGTAGCAGTAGCCGAAGCATTACTAATAGCAGTGTAGTAGTATCAGTAGCAGTAGTAGTAGTAGCAGAAGTAGTAGCATTAGTAGTAGTAGTAGTAATAGCAATAGTAGCAGTAATAGCAGTAGTAGTAGCCGTAGCATTACTAATAGCAGTGTAGTAGTATCAGTAGCAGTAGTAGTAGCAGCAGAAGTAGTAGCATTAGTAGTAGTAGTAATAGCAATAGTAGCAGTAATAGCAGTGTAGTAGTATCAGTAGCAGTAGTAGTAGCAGCAGAAGTAGTAGCATTAGTAGTAGTAGTAATAGCAACAGTAGCAGTAATAGCAGTAGCAGTAGCCGTAGCATTACTAATAGCAGTGTAGTAGTATCAGTAGCAGTAGTAGTAGTAGCAGAAGTAGTAGCATTAGTAGTAGTAGTAATAGCAATAGTAGCAGTAATAGCAGTGTAGTAGTATCAGTAGCAGTAGTAGTAGCAGCAGAAGTAGTAGCATTAGTAGTAGTAGTAATAGCAATAGTAGCAGTAATAGCAGTAGTAGTAGTATCAGTAGCAGTAGTAGTAGCAGCAGAAGTAGTAGCATTAGTAGTAGTAGTAATAGCAATAGTAGCAGTAATAGCAGTGTAGTAGTATCAGTAGCAGTAGTAGTAGCAGCAGAAGTAGTAGCATTAGTAGTAGTAGTAATAGCAATAGTAGCAGTAATAGCAGTGTAGTAGTATCAGTAGCAGTAGTAGTAGCAGCAGAAGTAGTAGCATTAGTAGTAGTAGTAATAGCAATAGTAGCAGTAATAGCAGTGTAGTAGTATCAGTAGCAGTAGTAGTAGCAGCAGAAGTAGTAGCATTAGTAGTAGTAGTAATAGCAACAGTAGCAGTAATAGCAGTAGCAGTAGCCGTAGCATTACTAATAGCAGTGTAGTAGTATCAGTAGCAGTAGTAGTAGCAGCAGAAGTAGTAGCATTAGTAGTAGTAGTAATAGCAACAGTAGCAGTAATAGCAGTAGCAGTAGCCGTAGCATTACTAATAGCAGTGTAGTAGTATCAGTAGCAGTAGTAGTAGTAGCAGAAGTAGTAGCATTAGTAGTAGTAGTAGTAATAGCAATAGTAGCAGTAATAGCAGTAGTAGTAGCCGTAGCATTACTAATAGCAGTGTAGTAGTATCAGTAGCAGTAGTAGTAGCAGCAGAAGTAGTAGCATTAGTAGTAGTAGTAATAGCAATAGTAGCAGTAATAGCAGTGTAGTAGTATCAGTAGCAGTAGTAGCAGCAGAAGTAGTAGCATTAGTAGTAGTAGTAATAGCAACAGTAGCAGTAATAGCAGTAGCAGTAGCCGTAGCATTACTAATAGCAGTGTAGTAGTATCAGTAGCAGTAGTAGTAGTAGCAGAAGTAGTAGCATTAGTAGTAGTAGTAATAGCAATAGTAGCAGTAATAGCAGTGTAGTAGTATCAGTAGCAGTAGTAGTAGCAGCAGAAGTAGTAGCATTAGTAGTAGTAGTAATAGCAATAGTAGCAGTAATAGCAGTAGTAGTAGCCGTAGCATTACTAATAGCAGTGTAGTAGTATCAGTAGCAGTAGTAGCAGCAGTAGTAGTAGTAGTAGTAGTAGTAGCAATAGCAGTAGTAGCAGCAATAGTAGTAGTAGCAATAGCAGTAGTAGCAGCAATAGTAGTAGTGATAGTAATAGCAGCAGTAATAGTACCAGCAGTAGTAGTAGTAGCAGTAACAATAGCAATAGCAGCAGTAATAGCAGCAGTAGTAGTAGCAGTAGTAATAGCAATAGTAGTAGTAGTAGCAGTAGTAGTAGTAGCAGTAGTAGTAGTAGTAGTAATAGCAATAGTAATAGCAGTAGAAATAGTAATAGCAATGTTAGTAGTAGTAGTAGTAGTAGTAGTAGTAGTAGTAGTAGTAGTAGTAGTAGCAGTAGTAGTAGTAGTAGTAATAGCAATAGTAATAGCAGTAGAAATAGTAATAGCAATGTTAGTAGTAGTAGTAGTAGTAGTAGCAGTAGGAGTAGTAGCAGTAGTAGTAGTAGTTGTTGTAGCAGTAATAATAGCATTAGTAGCTGCAGCAGTGATCGTAGCAGTAGCAACAGCAGTAGCAGCAACAGTAGTAGTAGTAGCAGTCGCATAATATTGGACAAGGGTCACTTTGGAACTGCAAATGATTTTCAGAAGCAATTTTAGAATTGTAAGACAAATGTAAATCCGTAGGTGACACAGACGAACCCATTGATACCAGAATATCTATTTTTCATATTGGTGGACAAGGAACCCTTTGGAAATGGGCACCTCAAATGAGAAAATTACTATTACCGACAGAAATGGAGAAAATATATAAGCAGAACAGAATATAACTCTCAAAATTATTTTTGCCATTTATCAGACGTACTAAAGGAAAACCGAAAAAGCGGTGGCAAGTTATGTGACATGATTCCTTCTACACATATACGCGTAACAAGCAATAACCTCATACTGTGACCTAACAGATTATGAAGATGACGATGAAAGTTGCAGATGTTTAATATTAAAACGATCATAAACTGTATAGTTTCTGTGCAAGAGAAAATATTGTCTGCAGTACAGGTAAGAGTTGGATTTGCAAGGTAATAACTTACTGAATTTGTATGTTGTAAATTTAAACCTGTTCTTTGTGGAATTTATTGAAATATTTAATATCGTCGAATTGTAAAACAGTTCCTTTAGTCGTGAAGTGTTGCTGAGATGGTCTCGGACTGAGGCAGCCCAAATTCCGTTGGATGTTGAATATTCAATGAGCACACCTCGAGCCATCAACAATACCAGCTAGCTGCTCTTCTTTTTATTAAAAATAATGAGGACTGACCAGGTGACCAGAAGAATCTCGCTCTGCATTACCACTTCTCGCCATAAACCAGCGTGTAGAGTCACCGCATTTCTCATCCCAGGTAGAGGAATAAACATCTCTTGAAAGAGACGAATGTATTACGAAATGATTTCAAGAAACAAATAGATTAATACATCTTGATTACACAACTTTAAACACTGTATCACTTCGGAATATGTATGATATGAACTGTCTTGTGTTAAATTTTAACGTACCTTGTTAACATCTCTCACCCTATTTTCGGTCATGTATGTATGTATGTATATATGTATGTATGTATGAATCTATGTATGTATGTATGTATTTATTTACACTGCAATGGATATATACCCGGTGGCAGTGGTAACTAGTTACACTCAATAATGACAATAATAAACTTATTAATTAGAAATACAGTTAATAATAATACCAATAATTAATACAAATAATTAATACTAACAATAATTAATAATAATAATAATAATAATAATAATAATAATAATAATAATAATAATAATAATAGGAAATATACTAAATTAAATGAAGCACGATCACTTAAAACAACATTTAAAATAAATCTAATTTGTATCTTAAATCTAAGTTCGAACTAAAACCCACGAGTATGATATGTTCATATCTGCACAAGTACCTTTCCACATTACACTCATTTCGCTGTCAACTCACTGCATTGGAACTACTACACATTTCACTGATTCTATCCTGATTTCACTAACACTTCAAAAACATTTCACTGTTCAAATACTTTGCACTGCCACTATAAACTATAAAGCTTCCCTGACAGGAACACGTTTCACTGACACAACACACTTCATTGACACAACATAATTCTTCACTGATAGAACACTTCAATAACAAAATATCATTTACATCCTTTACATACTGTGTATAATTACCGTCTATTAGTAAAGTCCTTAAGACTATTTTTAAATACATTTTTGGTTGTTGGTAAAGCCTTTAGTAAGTCTGCAGATAAAGCATTCCAGTCCCTGATAGTACGATTGAGAAAAGAAAACTTTCCAGTGTCCGTCCTCTGCCTTCTTTCCCTCAATTTATATGAGTGGTCGTTCCTTGAAGAGTAATTTGGTGATTGCAACCTATTTTTTATTTCTCTCCAGGCAGGCTCACCTCTGTATGTTTTGAACAGTGCGCATAATCGAATTCGCGTTCTCCTGTCCGTGAGTGTGTCCCATTTTAATGGTGAATTTTTCCGACAACACTTGAGAGCCGGTTTTTAAATCTTTTCCAGTGTCTTAATATGTTCTAATCTGTAAGGATCCCAACATGCATCACCATATTCCATTACTGGACATCTTCGGAACTGGTCGTTGTTGGTCTTGGCGCCTCTTGTTTCCTGTGTGGGTGCGTTCGTAGTGTAGAGTCAAAGAGTGTATGTGTTTTGAAATTGAGTTGTGTGTTGAGAATATCGCTGGGGTGTGTTTTCGTGTGTCTGTATATTTCATATTGTTCTAGTGTGTTGAGTTTCTGGCTTTTTGGTTGGATGTGCAGTATTTCCATGTCTGTGTTGATGTCTCTGTGGGTGTGGTTGGCATTTGTGATGTGTTCTTCATATGTGGAGGTGTTTTGTAATTTTGTTATGGCTGTTTTGTTATGATGTGTTCTTTGTAACGTGTAACACCTGCAACAACTTCTACATAGGACAGACAGGTAGATCATTTCAAACACGTTACAAAGAACACATCACAGCCATAACAAAATTACAAAACACCTCCACATATGCAGAACACATCACAAATGCCAACCACACCTACAGAGGCATCAACACAGACATGGAAATACTGCACTTCCAACCAAAAAGCCAGAAACTCAACACACTAGAACAATATGAAATATACAGACACACGAAAACACACCCCAACGATATTCTCAACACAACTCAATTTCAAAACACATACACTCTTTGACTCTACACTATGAACGCACCCACACAGGAAACAAGAGGCGCCAAAACCAACAACGACCAGTTCCGAAGATGACCCAAAATAGGTCGAAAGATGTTAACAAGATACGTTAAAATTTAACACAAGAAAGTTCATATCATACATATTCCGAATAGATTAAATACAATTCTGTGGATTAATGTTAAAAATGTCATGCAACTTACTGCGACAAAGACATTGGCATCTTTGCTGTTGTCGCAGACAGACCAGGACCCTGTTGCATGATTTTAGTAATATTATTAGAATAAATTTACAATTTACAAGTTATATTAGGATGGTGCATAAGTTCGTAGCGCTTTTTCATAAGTTTATTAAACAAATCAGGTACACATAAGAGAGAATTTAATCATTAATATTATATTCTCCTTCACTATTTACAACAGTTTGCCAACGCTGGAGTAGTTTTTCGATTCCACGCCTGTAGAAATCGCGTGGGTTTGAGTTAAAGAAGTCGTCAAGCCATGTTCGGATCGCATTTTCATCCGAAAAGGAAGTTCCTTGAAGGTTGTTCGATAGAGAGCGGAAAAGATGAAACTCTGAGGGTTCAAGATCAGGTGAATAAGGAGGATGCTTTCCGCCAACCCAAATCCTGGATAGTACTATTTTGTGTCAGGTTAGCTGAGTGCGCGAGGGCGTTATCGTGGAGTAGCGTCACTTCACTCAGTCTTGTTGGTCTACTTTCACTCTGATTGAAAATAATAATAATAATAATTTATTAAACTTACGTAATTTTTTCCGAGTGTATTTACACACTTGACTAAAGAACAGCTGTACTGCACTATATTGAAATACGGTAAACTAACAGCGCCATTACTAGAGCAACTAGATTTACAAAGTCTCCAATGCCCTGCCATTACATATGTAGGCCTATGTTATGTCATATGGAAATTATAGGTTATTATTTATATTCCTATATCCGCAATTATACATTATAATCAAGCATAATGTCATGTATGATACGCCGCACATTCAATTTGTCTGTATTTTAATACTACAATTGAGTACGTAGTGAAATATTGTATTTATCTACAACCTAAGAGACTAAGTAACACAATCGTACGTACACTAATTCCATAGGAGTGGTATGGTAAATTTTCTATCTACAAATAAGGAAGGTAGATTTGCTAAATTAAAATTACAATGTAAATTATTTTTTATGCTCGACCATGCCGAAATGTAGTAATTATACACCTGGTAGCAGACCTTTAATGCATGTCATTAAAGGTCAGGTCTTTCAGCCAATGACGACTCAGGTTACAACTCTTCAGCCAATGACAGGTCAGCTTTCTACCGTTATAAAACAGCAAGTATCGATTATTCTCGGATATGCAATCGAAAGAGAATTAGCGAAAAGTCACGGAGGCTGGAAATCCAATACTGTCGCAGAAGGTTATGTTCTGTTACTATAATAATTATCGTTAATTGTAAATAATATTCAAATAAATTCAATTTGTCATCTCGTTTTTCAATGTCTAATTTAATTTCAATGTTATCTCTGTAGGTTCTTATGGCCTAGCAAGGTCAATGTGGACATCTGTTCCTCGGGAAAAAATCAATACTTTCGCGTCTGCGCACATCTCACAACATACGGGACATTGCTCAAAAATTAATAATATCAAGTTAGAAATATGGTCGAGCATAAAAAGTCGTATGAAACTCGCCTATAATGGTAATTAAGAAGCTCGTATGAAAATTATAAAACTCGCTTGCGCTCGTTTCATAAATATCCATACTCACTTCTTAATTACCTTCATTATAGGCTCGTTGCATAATGTACTATTATTATACCTCAAAATAGTTTCCATTCTAAACTTAAAATGTTGATGCGAATAGATTATGTTAACATGTAAAATTCTCTTCACATTAAAATAACACAGTTTTGTAATTATTTCTGCAACAAATTATGCAATAAGAAGTAAACGGAACTTATGGACACATTACACTAAATAAAACTTAGCAATGATACGCAATAAAGTTATAATATAATATTTCACTGAGCTCCATACACTGTAATAGAAAACCCGAACACACATTATCGTCTGCTCGGGAAAGAATCTGTGCTGAGGCGATAGTAGCGATCCTGGTGGTCAGCAACTATCTATGGATGCATATTTATTAAGTATTGAGCTTCGCAACTGTATGTACAAAACTGTGGTAGAATGATGATTACCACCACCTTGTAAGAGAGTGTTCGACTTTGCACGAGCGCTTGGATAATTCTGTAAATCTGATTCATGTTACGAGGGTCTAGCTGTTCGGTTAACGACGTGTTTCTTGACTTGGGCTCTAAAAGGGGATGAATAGTTTACCATTATGACTCCGCAGCTCTCCAACCAACAGGGTAAGAACCCCAGTATTCATTTTATTGGAAGTTGGGTTGAACTGAGACCCCGTCTGGGTGTTACGTCACCGAGATAGCCTAGGTCCTGAATACTTCCTGCCCTTAGCCAGCTATTCCATTAAATAAACCATATAAAACGACGTAATATATTACATATATAACGGTAGAAAATATAAACATATATATTAATGAATCTACAGTATTGGATATATTTTTCCTTTCTGTCGTATTTATTCACTGAACCGGAAGGCGGCCATATTTGGCTTAGCAGAACTTGTTTCAGATTATCCCTCGAGATATCGGCTTTGAAAATCGCAATATCATATACATTTATTTACATTAGCTTTATTCCTTAACCTTTTTTCAGAGATATACAAAATTATGTAAATATTAAAGTTAGTAATAATAGTAATAATAACAATAATAATAAGCAAAAAAAGTAAAACACCAAGTATCAGGATGTCCCATCTGCAGAGGAAAAGTTGGTAGCTTTCACCGCGTTTCTGGCTCCTCAAGCTCTGACGCTCTGGTCTTCCATCCAGGAGGCCAGAGTTCGATCCCCGACATGGCTGTGGTGGACAAATCAAGACGTTGCAGAAAGAATTCACTTTAAATATTGAGTCAATTGTAAATATATCGCAATTTTTAAGTTGAAAGTGTTTACTTTAAGTCATCCGACAGATATGATAGTATGGGTTCAAAATCCGCTTGCACGGAATAAGTGATTCAGTTTTCTCCGAGGTTTTTCTCGACTGTAAAGAAAATAGTGGTATTTAGTAGTATTTATTTATTTAACCTGGTAGAGATAAGGCCGTCAGGCCTCTCTGTCCCTCTACCAGGAGATTCCAACTATAATATGAATAATAAAATTACAATTAGTAATAAATTTACAATTACAATTACAAATAAAATTACAATATTAAATTTACAATTACAGTTACAATAAAAATCAAAGTACGAAAAGATTACCTGACTAATGAAAGCTAGGTAATTTAGCATAGAAAAACAAAGAATATTTTATATTTACTGAATTACAAACTAAACCTAGAATAACAAAATGGTATAATGATGAAATTACTGGATATTGAAATATTTTGTGGAGGATTAAGGAAACTCTTTACAAGAAATCAATTACTGACCAAGTGCCTAGTAAGTTTGCGTTTGAATTCAATTTTATTTCGACAGTCCCTGATGCTAGAAGGTAGCGAATTCCAGAGTCTTGGCAGGGCTATTGTGAAAGAGGATGAGTATGAGGAGGTGCGATGGGATGGTATTGTTAGTATTTTTTCATGACGAGAGCGTGTGTTCAGATTGTGGTGGGAAGAAATTAAGTAATCGTATGGTTGATCCTTGAATTGGGGTTGCTTAAAAATAACTATATTCTATTACTTATGAGCATATTCCGAATCTCACCGGTGAGCAATCCGATGCCATCACGGTGTTCCGAATTCCACCGATGACGTCATTGATGCTCCACCGGTGTCGCACCGGTGCCATCAATTTGCAGAGGTGGTGGCAGTCTCCATCAGCCGCCATCAGTGAATCTGATTGGTTCTTGTATAGGGCGGGAATTAGCAGACGAATGACATTGTGCACTGTTGTGTCATGGCGGTGTGTTCTGCTTTAGTTCTGCTGTATTGTTTGTAATGAGCACAACGTAAAAACAATATGTTAATGGCTTATGAGCGAACATGTCAACGGACCAGTTATTACTACCGGTTCAAGAAATAAGTTGTTTATGATCTATTTTATTTGAACGAGATGGCAGTACGGAAATTTCGCAAAATTTTGCTAGCGTAGCACAGATAACCACTTACACAGTCGCCATGACAGCATCGATTCTTCCAGCAGTTTTGTTCCTTATTTTCGTTGCAACGTGACGTCATTGAAGCCACCGGACCGGTGAGATTCGGAATACGCTGTATTACTATTTACATTGATGCTAGATAACCGTACATTTGATGTAGAGTGGCTAAATATCAGATTAAGTTTCGTACAGAAATGTAGGTATATACTACTTTGAAGAGAATAGACCTATTCATTATTTATGCAGGTTAAAATTGTTTTAGTTTAGACAAAATAATCCATTGTTTGGAACAATAATAAGTTTCAAATATTTAATATGAAACGATGTAGCTATTAACGAACAACAACAAATGGCTTTTAAGGAATCCAGAGGTTCATTGCCGCTCTCACATAAGCTCGCCATCGGTCCCTATCCTGAGCAAGATTAATCCAGTCCCTATAATCATATCCCACCTCCTTCAAATCCGTTTTAATATTATCCTCCCATCTACGCTTTGGCCTCCCCAAAGGTCATTTTCCCTCAGGTCTCCCAACTAACACTCTATATGCATGTCTGGATTCACCCATACGTGCTAAACGCTTTGCCAATTTCAAACGACTGGATTTAATGTTCCTAATTGTGTTAGGCGAGTCGGCCTGGGTAGCGCAGTCGGTATAACGCTGGCCTCCTGTGCTCGAGGTTGCGGGTTCGATCACGGCCCAGGTCGATGGCATTTAAGTGTGCTTAAATGCGACAGGCTCATGTCAGTAGATTTACTGGCATGTAAAAGAACTCCTGCGGGACAAAATTCCAGCACAACGGTGACACTCATATAACCTCGGTAGTTGCGAGCATCGTTAATTAAACCATAATTTAAAATAAGTTAGGTGAAGAATACAATGCATGCAGTTCTGCGTTGTGTAACTTTCTCCATTCTCCTGTAATTTCATCCCTCTTAGCCCCAAATATTTTACTAAGCACCTTATTTTCGAACACCCTTAACCTCTGTTACTCCCTCAAAGTTAAAGTCAAAGTTTCACAATCATACAGAACAACCGGTAATATAATTATTTTATAAGTTCTAACTTCCAGTTTTTTCTAGAGCAGACTGGATGATAAAAGCTTCAAAACCGAATAATAACAAGAATTTCCCATAGTTATTCTGTATTTCATTTCCTCTCGAGTGTCATTTATATTTGTTACTGTTGCTCCAAGGTTTTTTTTAATTTTTTCATCTCTTCAAAGGATGAATTTCCAATTTTTATATTTCCATTTCGAACTATGTTCTGGTTACGTGACATAGTCATATACTTTGTCTTTTCGGATTATACTTCCAAATGCATCTTCTTACTTGCTTCAAGTAAAAATTTCTGTATTTTCCTTAATAGTTTGTGAATTTTCTTCTAACATATTTACGTAATCCGCATAAACAAACAGCTGATGTAATTCGTTTTTAATTCCAAACCCTTTATGTTATCGTGGACTTTCCTAATGGCATACTCTAGAGTAAAGTTAAAGAGTGAAGGTGATAATGCAGCTCCTTGCTTTAGCCCACAGCATCAGAGAGAAACGTGCCTGTACGGACTCTGCTTTAAGTTTCAATGAAACACATTTTAATTAATCGGACTAGTTTCTAGGGAATACCAAATTCAATAAGAATATTGTATAAAACTTCTCTCTTAACCGAGTCATATGTCTTTTGAAATCTACGAATAACTGAGGTACTGTGCCCTTACACTAATTTTTTCTCCAATATCTATCGAATACAAAAGATCTGATCAATAGTCGACCTATTACGTGTAAAGCCACATTGATGATCCTCAATAATTTCATCTACGTAAGGAGTTAACCATGACCTATAGAACATGATCTAGAAGAAATGTTAAAAATCATATAAAACTAGGTATCTAAAATAGTAAAATTACATTACTTTCTCAGTAACAGTGGTGCTAAGAATGAATTCCTAGCCAGAAAATAGAGATAAATATATGCATAACCTTGTGTCTTGCATTCCCAATCATATTACAACTATCAAATACAATGCACTCGAACACTCATCAACAGTAAGAGATTTATGTCGTTGTAAACGACTAAAAATAGACTTAAGCAATAAAGACGGCTGCTCTCCTGAAGCGGAGAGTTATTGCTAGCTTAAACTGTATTCAGATTCACTAAACAGCTTAAGAAATTACTCTTCTCCCGAGGTTGGAATCTTAACAACGTTTAATATTTCTCAAAGCTGAAACTGAGCATAAAGGTTTTGTGAATTAACCTCTAGGTTAGATGTCATAATAGGGGCCTGAACTTATGGCAATAAAATTACCTAAAATATGTGCATATTGTAATGAGCCGCGAGGGCCTCCAGTCGGGTACTAAGCTCAGGCTATCAAGTCTCTTGACTCATGCATTGGTTATTCCACTAGTAATCTATTTGTTGTGTAAGAATAGATGTTTGAAGCACCATATCACTTACAAATAATCGCGATTATCCCTCAGAACTGCAGTCCAAGTAAGCTTTTTGTGCATACATTATGTAAAGACTTGAATACTAATTGAATCTGGGATTTCAGAAATAGCACATGTTATGAAAAATAAATTTTTCATTTCGGAATATGTATGATAAGAACTTTCTTGTCTTAAATTTTACGTTCACAAAAGTTGTAATCTGAACACATGATAAAATTTGTATATCTCCACTGAATTATTATTTTTTTTTTAGTTTCCCCCCCCCCGCCACTTGTTTTGTTTCCTGTGAGGGTGTGTTCCTGTGGTATAGTGTAGAGTCAAATAATGTATTGTTAATGCAAGTTATCTTGAACCTTCTGAGCGGGGACAGAGGGGCAGAGGGAAGGAAGCGCGTAACGTGGGTGGAGCCAACTGAGTTGTTTGCGCATGCTCCGCAGCATAATCTCTTGTCAAGAAACATAGAGCTATTTCCTTCACTGCGTACCAGTAGTGTTAACATGGAGAAGCAACCACAGGGTAGTAATTATGGTGAAATCACACCACCGCGGAGAAAAAGTAACGCTGTTATCCATAGCCGAGAAAGAGAAATTATCGCAAATATAATAAAAATAAGCGTTGCGAGGAGGAAAAATTAAACAAATATTTGCTGGAACCTCTTGCTAAGGAATATGAGAGAGCGGCTAAATACTCTGGCAAAAGTATTAGTTCCGTGAAGAGAATTAAGAATAATACTGAATTACAACCGAATGAACCTCACACTAATCCGAGAAAGAGTAGTTATGTAATGTTTAGAAATTATTGCTATAATAGTTATGTACAATCGTGTGTGTACTGTGAACGACATAATGAATTACTATTGTAACTTATTATTTTCTTATAGTTCTACTAAACATATTATTTCATTCCAGAATTAGGACTTGTGTAAAGTTGAAGTGGACGACTTCGATCAACACGTTATTCGGGATACAATCGAAGAATTCTATCGTGTTCAGAAAGTAGTACATAGTCTACGATTAAGAAGATAATTCCGAATGGATGATGCCATTGACGAAATAATTAATTTTGGAACAAGCGATGATGGCAGCAATGATAGGGATATGGATTGTGTATAATTGTAAATTAATGTAAACTCAAATAATAAGCCTGTAAAATATTGTTATAAGAATATGTACTTATTAGCTGAAGGTGTAAGTCATGCAGGCCTATATAATGTATAGAAGTAGCTGTAGTAACTCCTCCATTGCCGGTCCCCAGCCCTGATGAGAGAGGAGTGTACACACGATTATATTTAAATACTTACTCATTACAGGTTAATTAAAGCTTGCTACGAAACTATGTTCTCCTCTCAAAACCGGAGTATCGAGAGAAGATGATGTCTGTATTGAACCAAGTTCTTTTACAGTAGAGAGCCGTAAGGTAAAAGAACCAACGTTTTCTGAAAAGAGTCACGTTACCCGAGGGAGGGGCATCCTTGCCGTGCCGTTACGTTGATGAGTACACGCCGTACCGAGCAGTTCCAAAGACAGACTTAGGGGATGTAAGGTTCAAGATAACTTGCAATGACAGTATGTGTTTTGAAGTTGAGTTGTATGTTGAGAATTTCGTTAGGATGTGTTTTTTTGTGTGTATATTTCATATTGTTCTACTGTGTTAGTTCTGGCGTTTTTGGTTGGATGTGTAATATTTCCATGTCTGTGGTGATGTCTCTGTGGGTGTGGTTAGCATTTGGTATGTGTTCTGCATATGTGGAGGTGTTTTGTAATTTTGTTACGGCTGTGATGTGTTCTTTGTAACCTGTTTGAAACGATTTGCCTGTTTGTCCAATGTAGAAGTTGTTGCAGGTGTTACAGTTGAGTTTGTATACGCCTGTGTGGTTGTATTTGTTTGTTTGTGTTGTTTGTGTGTTGAGATGCTTTTGTAGAGTGTTATTTGTTCTGTATGGGATGTTGTAATTTAATTTCTTGAATGTAGGTAGTAATTATGTGCGGTTTTTTTTTTTTCGTATGTTAGTGTGATGTATTTTTGTGTTCTTGTGTTTGTGATGTATATAATTTAAAAATTGCTTGTGACAACAATGTTTAACGGAAAACTGTGTAACGTCTTCAGAGATTTCAACGCACAGAAATTTAAACTACATTCTAGTGAATATTAGGATTGGATATTTGCTTAGGTTATAATATAGCATACATGTCATGAAACTTATTAATAGAAATATAAGATTGTATTTTAGGATTTAATTTCAACTCATTCCATTTTATTCATTCATGTGTATAACTTAAACTTTGTACAGATTTGCTGAATATATAGATTTGTTAAATTGTATTAATTTCATAATTGACACGTAAGACTAATTCAATAGGAGACTTCATTAACCTATATCATATTATTATTATTATTCTTATTATTATTATTATTATTATTATTATTATTATTAGCCTACTATTATGTATTTATAACCCTAACATACCTATCTCAGGTAAAATAGGGTTCTTTGTAAAATTGGAGTATAATAAATAAATAATAAATAAATTTTAACGTACCTTGTTAACATGTTTCGACCTATTTTCGGTCATCTTCGGAACTGGTCGTTGTTGGTCTTGGCGCCTCTTGTTTCCTGTGTGGGTGCGTTCGTAGTGTAGAGTCAAAAAGTGTATGTGTTTTGAAATTGAGTTGTGTGTTGAGAATATCGTTGAGGTGTGTTTTCCGAACAATGGTACACAGACTACTCAACATACCAATGAACCAACAGGATTACAACGAAGAACTAAACACAATCAAATACATAGCACAAGAAAACGGATACAACCCCAACATAATAGACAACATAATAAGTAAGACAAAACAAAACCACAAAAAACAGAACAATACAACACAAACACAAGAACACAAAAAATACATCACACTAACATACGAAAACAAAAACACACATAAAATTGCAACCTCATTCAAGAAATTAAACTACAACATCGCATACAGAACAAATAACACTCTACAAAAACATCTCAACACACAAACAACACAAACAAACAAATACAATCACACAGGCGTATACAAACTCAAATGTAACACCTGCAACAACTTCTACATAGGACAGACAGGCAGATCATTTCAAACACGTTACAAAGAACACATCACAGCCATAACAAAATTACAAAACACCTCCACATATGCAGAATACATCACAAATGCCAACCACACCTACAGAGATATCAACACAGACATGGAGATTCTACACATCCAACCGAAAAGCCAGAAACTCAACACACTAGAACAATATGAAATATACAGACACACCAAAACACACCCCAACGATATTCTCAACACACAACTCAATTTCAAAACACACACACTCTTTGACTCTACATTACGAACTCACCCACACAGGAAACAAGAGGCGCCAAGACCAACAACGACCAGTTCCGAAGATGGCCGAAAATAGATCGAAACATGTTAACAAGGTACGTTAAAATTTAACACAAGAAAGTTCTTATCATACATATTCCGAAGTGATACAGTGTTAAAAGTTGTGTAATCATGAGGTATAAATTTTTCAGTAGACACAAAAAACGGTATTACTGGTGATAGACCACATCATTGGTTATAGTACTGGCTTCTTCATACAGAAGCCTAATAGATGTGCCGTTTTATACCAAATTTACTGGAATCTAATGAATTGTTAATGAAATAAATCAATATATATTAGCTTGGCATGTGCTGTTTCTGCAAGGAATCAAACTTGTAGTGTAATAATTTCAGTTCAGCTAAAGTTTATTTGTCAAATTAGGGATATAATATATGCATAAGCCTATTGTGTACTTAATACAAAAGTTCAGCATATAAATGAACTTATTTTTTCACAATAGGCCACTAAAGAATATTATTGTAAAATTCTTGATATTCATGTGGTATGTAACGCATTATCGTCAAGCTTCTTTCTTATTAATAATACTAGTATAAGCTGTAAGTTGTAAGCTGAAAACATATCATAATTTAAGGACTAAATCACTTAAGGGGTTAGGTACAGCTTACAGCAGTAACATTTTGGAAATATCCAAAAATTTTTTTCTCCATTACTGTACCTTGTACAATAATGAAAATTGGTATGTGTAAAACACTGTCCTTCTGCTATATGAAAAAATATGTTTACGATTTAAAAAAAAATATTTACATTCTTTTTCAAAATTAATTTCACTGTGCAGTAATGTAACATTTTCCACACAACTCAAAAACTAACCAATATTCTGTGATGACAATTTTTATGTGTATTTATGCATATTATATCTACAATATGGTGCAACATCATTTCTCTAACTTTAACAGATGTCTGATAAAAAATAAGTTCATTTAAAAAATGGTTAAGTAACAGTACTTTCTTCTAACACAAAATAAAAAAATATATTATTTATTAAGGGATGTAGTTGAAAGAGCATGATATTGTAAACATGAGTTTCAGCAATAAAATAAAAGAGAGAGAACATGAAAAAGTTAACATGTTTATGAATTATAGGGAAACGCTTCATCACTGCACAGTGAACTGCCACCATTTTCAATTTGTAAAAAAAAAAAAAAAATTATTTTTTATTTTAGTAGGTTAATTTACGACGCTTTATCAACATCTTAGGCTATTTAGCGTATGAATGAGATGAAGGTGATAATGACGGTGAAATGAGTCCGGGGTCCAGCACCGAAAGTTACCCATCATTTGCTCATATTGGGTTGAGGAAAAACCTCGGAAAAAACTTCAACCAGGTAACTTTCCCGGACCGGGAATCGATCCCGGGCCACCAGGTTTCGCGGCTAGACGCGCTAACCGTTACTCCACAGGTGTGGACTGTAAAAAAATCAATAATTTTTTTTAATCGTAAAATTATTTTTTTTCGTATAGCAGAAGGACAGTGTTTTACACACACCAATTTTCATTATTGTACAAGATACAGTAATGGAGGAAGAAAATGTTGAATACTTCCAAAAACTTTACTGCTATAAGCTGTACCTAACCCCTTAAACATACATTGCTATAAACGTAGATAATTTCTCTTTAAGAATATAGGTTATATAATTAATATTTGTAACATTGAAGAATAACAACATAGCTATATTCAAGAAACGAACTCTATGCTCGACCATGCCGAACTGTAGTAATTATACACCTGGTAGCAGCCCTTTAATGGACCTCATTAAAATACACCTATTCATTAAAGTTCAAGTGTTCCACCAATCAGAAAACACCATTGTAGCAATATGTAATTGACAAATCTGTACAAATCTGTACATTTTAACCTGATTTTATACTATTTTCTTTTAAAACTTTTAACCTGTTTTTGTGAATGTCTGGTGATTGTATATTTATTTTTTTTATTCTTACATTTTATTCATATTGTAGTAGCCATGTATTATATGTATCTACTCTGACGTTGTCTATGGCTGTAAATCGCTGGATGACATTAAATTCATCTATCTATCTATCTATCTATCTATCTATCTATCTATCTATCTATCTATCTATCTATCTATCTATCTATCTATCTATCTATCTATCTATCTATCTATCTATCTATCTATCTATCTATCTATCTATCTATCTATCTACCTACCTACCTACCTACCTACCTACCTACCTACCTACCTACCTACCTACCTACCTATCTATCTATCTATCTATCTATCTATCTATCTATCTATCTATCTATCTATCTATCTATCTATCTATCTATCTATCTACCTATGAAAGCGCAAGTATCGATTATTCTCGGATATGGAATCGAAAGACAACCAGCGAAACGTCACGGAGGCTGGAAATCCAATACTGTCGCAGAAGGTTATGTTCTGCTACTATAACAATTAGCGTTAATTGCAAATAATATTCAAATAAATTCAATTTGTCATCTCGTTTTTCAATGTCTAAATCAATTCCAAGGTTATATCAACATTAATGTTTATTTTACTCTCTAGATTATATCAAGGTCAATGACATTTGTGTCTCGGAAAAAATCAATACTTTCGCGTCTGCGCACATCTCACAATTTACGAGATATTACACAAGGTCAGTTCCGCTCCCCAGTCAGATAAGAATAACATGAATACTTACGAATAATTTCAAGTTAGAAATATGGTCGAGCATAAAAAGTAGTATGAAACTTGCCTATAATGGTAATTAAGACGCTCGTATGAAAATTATGAAACTCGCTTGTGCTCGTTTCATAAACATACTCACGTCTTAATTACTATAGTAAGGGAGGATATTGTCGGATACCATTTTGATGTTTCAAAATAAATGTAATTGAAAAAGTTGGAACTGGAATTACTTAGTATTGTAATAACCTCTTGGGGTTCCTGCAGATTGTACATAAGTATTAGGTAATTTACATAATATGTATTTGCTGTATAACTTGCAAAGACAAAACAGAAATAATATCATCACTGACAGAATGGGAAGCTAATGTCGGATATATTAGACATTATTATGTAAGAGGTATGATAATGCATTTAAAATAATATATTGCATATCGGAAACTATTACAATGGTGTTCTGTATAGCCAACTGATATGCAAGACTTTTAACATAATTTCTGGTTCATCCAAAATATTTTCTCTCCATCATTAACACATAGTCAACTAGCTTCTCTTCAAGTGAAGCTGGGAGTATTGGTTTTCGTCCAAGTTTCGATTTAACGGCTTTGGTGGGCTCAGAGTTGGACCGTACATAATCAAATAATGTTGATCGTGGTACATTGAATCTTTTGGAAGCAGCAAGATAGCCATTCTTTTCTCCCGTACTGCGACAATGGCATTTACCATATCTTCAGACTTCCATTTTTTAGACTGAATCTCTTTTTTCTTTTACTTTAGGCATCTAAAAATATCAGACGAAGAAACAATTCGTTACTTCATAATATTCGATTAATTAGAAAATTAATTACTTACATTAATTAAAAATACCCATGAGTAAAAATGTAGTGGTTTGTTATAGAAAACATATAAATGGGTTTAAGGCAGCTTTTATGTAGCGAACAACATTGAAAGACAGCCGACAATGCCCTCGGCTAGTATCCGACATTGCCCTCGGCTAGTATCCGACATTGCCCTCAGCTAGTACCCGACATTGGCCGATTCTTCACAAACAGTAAAACAAGCCAGCTGCATGAAACATGTTGTCGATAGCATTTCTGCAATTAGAGAATTAAGAAGCCTTATCTATGGTATATCAAACAGTGCATACCGTGTTGTGTAAATATAAGAATAACTTGTAACGAATAAATCACATTGCTTACCCTCAATTTTTTTTTTTTTTTAAGAAACGTTGAAAACACGCTATTCACACACAGTGAAGCACTCAACAGTAATGGCTATTCATGCAGATGTTCGTCTACTTGTAGAGATCGTAATGCATTATTTTCACATCAGATTGCACCATTCGATGGAAAAGAAATATGTTATCCGAGATTATCCGACATTACCAGACCTATCCGACAATCCCCTCCCTTACTCTACCAGGGCTCCGTATTAGGACCACTACTTTTCTCTATCTACATTAATGACGTATCAAAGAACTTACAGTATTGCCGATATCATCTCTATGCCGACGACCTACAACTTTACATACATTCCAGACCCAATACGATCAATGAATCGATTGACAAGTTAAATTGTGACCTAGCCACTGTCTCCACTTGGGCGGCCAATTTCGGACTCGCACTTAATCCAAGTAAGACTCAAGCCATAATTATTGGGCATAAGCGTTTAGTTAACTCCCTTAATAACAGTAATCTTTCAGTTGTTACCCTTAACAACACGCTAATCCCTTATTCATCTGTCGTAAAAAATCTTGGCTTCTTTTTTGATAATAATCTAAGTTGGAATTTTCAAGTTAAAGAAACGATAAAAAAAATCTGTTCCTCCATTCACTCTTTGAGTCGCTTGAGAAACTTCTTGCCCCAGCAACTAAAACTTACCCTAGTGCAAACCCTAGTAACGCCGCACTTCGATTATTGTGACGTTTTGTTAAGTGACCTAAGTTCTGAACTGTCAGTCAAGTTACAGCGAGCTCAGAATATGTGCGTCAGATACGTGTGCAACATCCGACGATATGATCACATATCACCGTCCTTCGCAAGTCTCTCGTGGCTCCGACTTAAAGAACGCAGAACTTTACACTCTTTGTCTTTACTCTTTCGAATTCTGCACACCTCAACACCAAATTACCTTTTGTCTCGTTTCTCTTATCTATACTCTAACCACGACGTAAATACCAGATCACTTATCTGTGGCACGCTGAATATACCTCTTCATAGAACATCTTGTTATTCCTCATCTTTTACAATATCCACCTCGCGTCAATGGAATTCCTTGTCACAAAGTATTAGGGGCTGCAAAGATAACCTTATTAGCATTTCACTCCAATCATACTGATTTAAACTATCACTGGCTACACTGTTACTTTTTTCTTTAGACATCATCCTGATTGTGCTGTATTTTCAAAATTGTCTCATAATAATCTCTTTCTATTATCTAATATCATTTGAAATATATTAACATTCTATGTATTTTTAGTTTAATTCTGCTACACAGTTTATTTCAGTGTTTAATTAATAGTTCATAGTATTTTGTTGTTTAATTCGTAAATAACCCTTGTATACATGTAACTCTTATGTAAATCAAATTGTTGAATTCTTTGTAAGTTCATACTTACTTACTTACTTACAAATGGCTTTTAAGGAACCCGGAGGTTCATTGCCGCCCTCACATAAGCCCGCCATCGGTCCCTATCCTGTGCAAGATTAAGCCAGTCTCTATCATCATACCCCACCTCCCTCAAATCCATTTTAATATTATCCTCCCATCTACGTCTCGGCCTCCCTAAAGGTCTTTTTCCCTCCGGTCTCCCAACTAACACTCTATATGCATTTCTGGATTCGCCCATACGTGCTACATGCCCTGCCCATCTCAAACGTCTGGATTTCAAGTTCCTAATCATGTCAGGTGAAGAATACAATGCGTGCAGTTCTGTGTTGTGTAACTTTCTCCATTCTCCTGTAACTTCATCCCGCTTAGCCCCAAATATTTTCCTAAGCACCTTATTCTCAAACACCCTTAACCTATGTTCCTCTCTCAGAGTGAGAGTCCAAGTTTCACAGCCATATAGAAGAACCGGTAATATAACTGTTTTATAAATTCTAACTTTCAGGTTTTTGGACAGCAGACTGGATGATAAGAGCTTCTCAACCGAATAATAACACGCATTTCCCATATTTATTCTGCGTTTAATTTCCTCCCGAGTGTCATTTATATTTGTTACTGTTGCTCCAAGATATTTGAATTTTTCCACCTCTTCGAAGGATAAATCTCCAATATTTATATTTCCATTTCGTACAATATTCTCGTCACGAGACATAATCATATACTTAGTCTTTTCGGGATTTACTTCCAAACCGATCGCTTTACTTGCTTCAAGTAAAATTTCCGTGTTTTCCCTAACCGTTTGTGTATTTTCTCCTAACATATTCACGTCATCTGCATAGACAAGAAGCCGATGTAGCCCGTTCAATTCCAAACCCTGCCTGTTATCCTGAACTTTCCTAATGGCATATTCTAAAGCGAAGTTAAAAAGTAAAGGTGATAGTGCATCTCCCTGCTTTAGCCCGCAGTGAATTGGAAAAGCATCAGATAGAAACTGACCTATACGGACTCTGCTGTATGTTTCACTGAGACACATTTTAATTAATCGAACTAGTTTCTTGGGAATACCAAATTCAATAAGAATATCATATAATACTTCCCTCTTAACCGAGTCATACGCCTTTTTGAAATCTATGAATAACTGATGTACTGTACCCTTATACTCCTATTTTTTCTCCATTATCTGTCGAATACAAAAAATCTGATCAATAGTCGATCTATTACGCCGAAAACCGCACTGATGATCCCCAATAATTTCATCTACGCACGGAGTTAATCTCCTCAAAAGAATTGTAAGTTCATGCATATGTATATACACTTTTTGCTGGTTGAGTGGAAGAGAAGGCCTTACGGCCTTAACTCTGCCAGCTAAAATAAATCATTATTATTATTATTATTATTATTATTATTATTATTATTATTATTATTATAGGCTCGTTGCATAATGTACTATACTGCCAAAAGTTTCATTTTCCTCTAAAACGCTATAATGATAAACGTTTAAACAATTCGTCTTCTAACTGCAAACTAAGACATTCCCGTGAAAGAAAATATCAGTGCGTATAGTAATTTGTAAGGCTTCCGCTAGAATACAACACGTCTCAGGTCTTGTATCACACTATTTAATACTTGTACTCCGAATCCAGGAGGAGCCGTATTAGTGGTGGCTGCTCTGTCAAGCAATGCAGACCACAGGTTGCAGACGCTCTCTCCTCGGATCGCAATGAGGCGTTAACTACAGTGCGGGCGCAAGAAATTATAATAGTTTGCTTTGGGGGGGGGGGGGCACGGCTCGGAGCGTGCCCCGCGGCTTCTGCGCATTACTCCCGCCCGGGGGGCGAGATCCTATTAAAGGTGGTCGTGGCCACATGCCAGAGGGCTACGTCGTGACCGGCAACCACGAGCTCCCGGCCTCATTCGCTTCTTTTTGCCACCCATCAGAGAGAATGATTGCCGACACGCGTTGCTACAATTAAGCCAAAAATGTCGGAATTGCAGGAATCTCCCTCGAGTTCCATTCATTCTTTACGGGAGTCTTTGCATTTCAAATTCCAAATTTATTTACATTGTGTAAATACAAATTTACATTTTGTAAATACCTACAAAAATACACATAAATAGAAAATACATATACATCGTATATATCGGCGAAAGATAACTAGAGAAGAATAAAGAAGTGTATATAGCAGCATTTGTATGTATGTATGTATGTATTTATTCACACTGCAGTGGGTATATACCCGGTTGCAGTGGTAACTAATTACTAGGGAGCGGATTTTTATGTGCTAAAAATGTTAAATATATTTATTTTTTATGTGCTAAAAAGTACGAAAATATTTGCTAAAAATAAATATATATATATATATATATATATATATATATATATATATATATATATTTTAAATGACAAAAATACCTTACTTAGCTTGGAAAAAAAAAATGTTACTAGGTACTCACCAACCACACTTGAGTGCTAGTAGTTGGCCGAGAATTGCAGTGAACAACAAAGGTCATCTCCAAATTCTCCATCAGAAATGCATGCCGATTATCTCTGAATAACGACTTATACTGTGAAAACGATCTTCATCCAGGACGTCAGACGTGCATATTTAAAGAGAGGAATGTCACGAAACATACACCGTCAATTTCACCTACAGGCTCACCCTCCAATACTTGAGCAACTTTACACATTTTTATATATCCACTGTTTTTCCCAAACACATTCTGGAATTTGTCCCTTAGTACTTGTACTTCTGAACCTGGTAGTGAGTCTAGTCCATGGCACGCACCTCCCTGTTTCAGACAACAGGTTTTTGGATGTTTCGAGTTTTTTTATGGTGTCACACAAAAAAGCTTAGATTTGCTAATAGGAAAGCCAAGTCGTTTTTTAAACAACCATCTTTCAGTATATCTTGAAGGATATCGATCGATGAAGCCCGATAACAGGGAATCACAACAAGACGTATTGCCTTACTTGATGGACATGAGCGAGAGGCGAGAGATTTGTTTAAATTAAATAATGTTCATACCCGAGCTCTTTTCTGTTGTGTTTCACAAACAAAGCTTGGAATGAAATCATCTTCAGCAACAATAAACATTCCTAATTATGTGTTACAAGATCTCTCCTCCTTGTCCATGTTAATTTATTCTCTAATAATAACACTGATATGCTGCCTAGCAGTTCTCAGAACTTGAGGCGATACATTTACGAAAATGGATCACGGATACACCACACAGCGCTTAGAAACACGAAGCAACCAAGAATTCTTAAAAAAGATAACGTACTTCTGAGTGATATAATTTATTTAGTTTTAAAATATTTAAAATTTCTTGTAAAAAAATTATTTAAGTAAAAAAACTCCAAGATTTATGTGTTTATAATAGATTTCCTGAAAATATGTATTTACATAATTTTTTTGTGAAAATATGTGTTTTTATGTGAAATAAAATTCGGGTTTTAAATTTTAAACTTCATGTTCGGAATTTTTAACTTTGTTAATTGTGTTTTATCACACGCAAAAATAATATTTAATTACATAGGAATCCGCTCCTTAGTTATCACTTGGGACGGTACGTTATAGAATTTCTAAATGTAACCAGACACCAAAGAATATCTATCTTATATACCCCGACGTCATGGTCATGTCAGCAAAGAACATAGAAGACCTACAGCATACCTTCAACAAACTTGGAACATTGGAAGGAGAGAAAAGGTAGGCTCAAGTCACCTTATCATAGAAAGATGATGACATAAAAGTCATAATCTCCTTCAAATATCTTGTAGTGACATTCCAGACAACAGGAACCAATAAACGACATACGACGCCTACGAGTGAGTGAGTGAGTGAGTGAGTGAGTGAGTGAGTGAGTGAGTGAGTGAGTGAGTGAGTGAGTGAGTGAGTGAGTGAATTAAATAATGCAGGCATGAATGGATAAATAAATTAATATATGCAGGAATTAATAAATGAATTAAAAATTGAATGAAACAATTAATTAATTAAAGATATGGTAAAGAAATACTTTTATCATCCAGTCTTTTGTCAAAAAATCTGAAAGTTAGAATCTATAAAACAGTTATATTACCGGTTGTTCTGTATGGTTGTGAAACTTGGACTCTCACTTTGAGAGAGGAACAGAGATTAAGGGTGTTTGCGAATAAGGTTCTTAGGAAAATATTTGGGGCTAAGGGGGATGAAGTTACAGGAGAATGTAGAAAGTTACACAACACATAACTTCACGCATTGCATTCTTCACCTGACAAAATTAGCAACATTAAATCCAGACGTTTGAGATGGGCAGGGCATGTAGCACGTATGGGCGAATCCAGAAATGCATATAGAGTGTTAGTTGGTAGGCCGGAGGGAAAAAGATCTTGGGGGACGCCGAGACGTAGATGGGAGGATAATATTAAAATGGATTTGAGGGAGATGGGATATGATAGTAGATACCTGATTAATCTTGCACAGAATAGGGACCGATGGCGGGCTTATGTGAGGGCGGCAATGAACCTCCGGGTTCTTTAAAAGCCAGTAATTAAGTAAGTATAGTGAATAAATAAATGAAGAAATGGATAAATTAATGAAAAACAAATAAAAAATGAAGGAACTAATGAAGAAAGAAAAATTGGATAAAGAAATAAATGAACGAATGAATAAATTTAAATAACGAGTAAGTGAGTTAATTAACAAAGAAATACCTAATTAAGGAATGGAAGTTAAGATTCAATAAAGACCATGGCAAGTGCGAAAGCGACTACTGTATGAACTTTAGTACATTGTCGAGCGAATGATAGACCTAATTTTTATTGGAACTGTGAACAGGGTGACGAATTTGAATTGTGCAATTCTTTTTGATCAGCCCTATATGCGGTCTGTAACGTTAATTACAAACAAATGGAATGCGGTTTAAAATCTCACCATTAATAATAAACACAGTGCTCAGTAGCTAAGCCTAATATATCGGCTTTGCATGCAGCAGTTACTAGTTCAATTCCATCGGCAGCTTTTATAAACAGAAAGATTTATCATGATTTAATTAATTAATTAATTAATGCTCTTATTTATTGAAGCCAACCTCGATAGCAAATAAATAACTGTGTAGCATTGATATTCGGGAATAGATCCGCACGATTTTGGTTCGGATCCTGCCAGGGGCGGGCGTGTTGCGGTGGGAATGCGATATTGGCAACAGAACAATTGCACGACTTTGTATGTGTTACGTTATTGTATGTCATAATGAACAAATGCATACTGGTTCTGATCGAGAACTGAAGCTATCAATAACATGCAAAGATATTATTCAGCTAATTGCTAGGAGGTTTCTATTTCGTAAATTGGTTATGAAAAAATAGAACAAAATAATTTAAATATCTTTTATTAATGAAACTAGACATAATAAGAATTGAATACAGATCTTTTCATATATTTAAATAAATATTCTTCTGCTACAATCCTAAGAGGAATTCAGTTAGATCTTTCGGTAGAGTGGTAAACTACGGATTGAAGAGGAGAAAGGCCCGGGTTCAATGACAGGTAGATGTGGTATTGTTCATCTCCTCACATTTCTATACTAACAAGAGTTACTGAATCTAAAAACAAAAACAGACAAAAATTGAGTAGGCTTACCTGGATTTAAAAAAAAAAAGTTAAAAAGGGATGCAGTGTTTTACCAATTGCATTACCTCCTAGTGCTAGCCATATTATCTATTATTATTTTATTATTATTATTATTATTTATTATTACTACTACTATTGTTTATTTATTTATTATTTATTTATTTACTTACTCATTTATTTATTTATTTATTTATTTACTTACTTATTTATTCATTTATTTATTCATTCATTTATTTATTCATTCATTTATTCAGTCATTGATTTATTTATTTATTCATTCATTCATTCATTCATTCGTTAATTAATTAGTTCATTCATTCATTCGTTAATTCATTAGTTCATTCATTCATTAGTTCATTCATTCATTCGTTCATTCATTCATTCGTTCATTCATTCATTCGTTCATTCATTCATTCGTTCATTCATTCATTCATTCATTCATTCGTTCATTTATTTATTTATTCATTTATTAATTCATTCATTTATTTATTCCTTTATTCATTCATTTATTTATTCATTCATTTATTCAGTCATTGATTTATTTATTCATTCATTCATTCATTCGTTAATTCATTAGTTCATTCATTCATTCGTTCATTCATTCATTCATTCATTCGTTCATTCATTCATTCATTCATTCATTCATTCGTTCATTCGTTAATTCATTAGTTCATTCATTCATTCGTTCATTCATTCATTCGTTCATTCATTCATTCGTTCATTCATTCATTCGTTCATTCATTCATTCGTTCATTCATTCGTTCGTTCATTCATTCATTCGTTCATTCATTCGTTCGTTCATTCATTCATTCATTCATTCATTCGTTCGTTCATTCATTCATTCATTCGTTCATTTATTTATTTATTCATTTATTAATTAATTCATTTATTTATTCCTTTATTCATTCATTTATTTATTTATTCATTTATTCATTCATTCAATTATTCATTCATTTATTCATTCATTCATTTATTTATTTATTTACTTCTTTATTTATCTATTCATTCATTCATTATTTATTAATTAATTCATTCATGTATTTATTTATTTATTCATTTATTCATTCATTCATTCATTCATTCATTCATTTATTCATTTATTTATTTATTTATTTACTTACTTATTTATTCATTTATTCATTTTTTGTTTATTTATTTATTTATTCATTTATTTATTCACTCATTTATTAATTCAATTATTAATTTATTTATTCATTCCTTTATTTATTCCTTTATTTATTCATTTATTTATTCATTCATTCATTTATTCATTCATTCATTTATTTTTTTCGTTCATTCACTTATTTATTTATTTTTGTTTATTTATTTACTTATTAACTTGTTTATTTATTTACTTATTTATTTATTACTTACTTATTTACTTATTACTTATTTATTTATTTATTTATTTATTTATTTATTTATTTATTTATTTATTTATTTATTTATTTACAAGGAAGAGGAAAGAGAGGTACTATAATCGTTGGCAAAGAGTACATTCCGTCGATGCTGCTACCACCTACAGGCAAGTTACTTGAAAACGGCGTCAAATCAGATAATTTCAAAATATCAGACATACAAGTTACGAAAAGGACATTTCTTGATTTTTTTTAAAATCCGCCAGGACCTCGGACTAAAATCTAAAAAGAAGGACATGTCCGGGTAAAAGAGGACGTCTGGTCACCCTAGCTGTGTACCTTTTAAGAAGAATTGTCTATATAATATTATGTAATTATTTATTTGAATGTAACTTATGGATCTTATTGCCTATTTGTAATTCTATTTTTTTAACACTAGTATTTAAATGTGTTTATTTTAACGTAACATTTTCCTATGCTGCACTGTACAGTCTTTGGAATGAAATAATAATAATAATAATAATAATAATAATAATAATAATAATAATAATAATGATAATACTTTTAGTCTGAATCAGTCGTAGTTAAGCTTGATTTTCAGCAAACAGCATCGGAGTTTGAAAGTGGAAAGAATTGTGAGATTTGCGATTAAAAAAAGTTGTTTAACATAGGTTTTCTTTGAGCACTTTGACTTCTCTTGTCCTTAAATGATTGTTTCTCATTATCACTGGATCGATGTCACATTGTTTCCTGAACAGACCACGCAGTTAAAAGTCCAATAAACGAATTTTCGTTACAACGCCTACACCCATCGTTTCTACATAGCAGCCGTCTCAACTACCGCAGATTAAAAACGTAGGCCTACGTCAGTGTCAATCTCGAAACAAATGAATCACGATATGCGCTCCCAACATCCTCTACCTCATTTAAAAGAAAGCGCTTACATTACACAGAATTATTAGTAATTTAACGTGATTTATGCGAACTTAGTAAGAACGATGCCATTTCGATAGCACTCGAAATCATCGATCCTAGCTTCAAATAATGTGATTTATACACCGATGTCCTCAGAGCTAGTAGCCTGCGTGATTTATGTGTGACGCTTGTTCGAGATATATCGAAATAATCGATCCCTAGTTGTAATCTATGATTTATAAGTATAAAGTCATCATTTTATATGCCTAGTGGGTTTTGATTTATGAATGACGCCAGTTCGATATATCTCGAAATTCGATTCTAATTTGTTGCTCGTGACGATAAAGGTTCCTCTCGGTGATTGTAGCCATGACTCTTCTAATAGGATCTTGCCCCCGGGCCGTTCCAGCTGGACCTATATAACAGGCGTGCCTCGAGGGTCCGTGAGAGGGGGGGGGGCTGCCACGTGCACGGAGCGTGGCTCACCGGCGTGCCTTACTTGACGGCCAGAAGAAAACCCATCAGCGATGGGCTGGGGTGCAAACGGACGGACCGCTGCATCATGAAAAACTTGCTCGGTGGGTTTTTGAAATATCGTAACATTGCGTTAATATGGATATGAAAGCGAACAGGTATAAAGCATACCAGTTGCCTAGCAACGAAGTTACATACGAGTGTCAGGACTTAATAGAAAAGCGCGGAGACGTGGCGGCAGAAGAAGCAGTTGTCCTCGTCTGTATTCTGGCTTACGTGCGGCAGGATGTAACAGCCTAAACCACAGTTCCATCTTGAATGGAACAAGTGATAAAAAAAATCGGCAATGCAACAAATTCAAGAACACAGTCACGTGACATACTTACATGTACAGGGACATCATTTTATTTTTACTAACATTTTTAATATTAACCTGGCTATGCCGTTGGATCTGATATATCCTCAGAAATAAAGACAAGAATAATGGCCGGTAATAGATGCCTGCTTGGGCTTGGAAAACTATTTAAACTCAGTTCATTATCCAGATCTGCAAAGAAAATAATTTATAAAACTATTCTAAGACCAGTGGTTACATATGCTAGCGAAGCTTGGGTTTTAACAGTAAATAATGAAAATATGCTAGCAGTTTGGGAAAGAAAAGTTCTGAGAAAGATATATGGTCCCCATCTTGAAAATGGTCAGTTTAGAAGTAGAACAAATAAAGAACTAATGGAACTGTATGGAGAACCGAGTATAGTTTCCTTCATTAAGAAAGGCAGACTTAGATGGTTGGAACATCTTGAACGTATGCCAGAAGGCCGACTACCTAAACGGGCATTATATGGACACCCAGGAGGATTAAGGAAGGGAGGAAGACCAAGGTTGAGGTGGCTTCAAGATGTGGAGGATGATCTGCGGAGAGTTGGATGCAAGAGATGGAGACAACGGGCTCAAGATAGAGAAGAATGGTTTCTACTGATTAAGGAAGCCCAGGCCCTTCATGGGCTGTAGTGCTAATAATGAATGAATGAATGAATACCGTTGGATCAACGCCGTTTGTTACCCCCTTCCACGACTGGAGTTCGATGATACTGGCGTAATATACAAACAAATCACTTTACTAGGTATAGGAGGGAAGAAAAGTGGTTCATTAATTTTTTTTTTTAGTTTAATAATTTATTTATTTAATCTGACAGGATTAAGGCCATAAGGCCTTCTCTTCCATCCTACCAGATAGCACATATAAATACAAAAAAGAAATACAAACACTGATGAAAATAATACAAATTAAGTTAAAGCCCTATAGAGGGTCAACAGAGTCAAAAGAACACTATAGACCTCTCATCGAGCTAATACAAGAAAAAAGAAAGAAAACAGAGATAGCAATGATGATAGTGATAACTGACAATAATAATAATAATAATAATAATAATAATAATAATAATAATAAATATATTACATATTAATTTTCAATTTTACAACAGCATAGTTACAATATTTACTATATGTCATGGGTTAAGGTGAAGTTGCGCAACCTGACAGGTGTTCAACAAGCAATTCCATGAACTGGAATGTGATTTTTTAATTTAAATTTGAATTTTGATATTGTCCGACAGTCTCTGACATGGTCAGGGAGAGAATTCCAGAGGCGTGGAATAGATATGCTGAAAGATGATGAGTAGAAGGATGTTCTGTGCAGAGGAATAGAGAGAAGGTACATGTTCCGGGTTCGAGGTAGTGAAAGGTAAACAAAACGAGATGCTAGGTAAGAGGGTGTGGAGGTGTGGATGATTTTAAATAGTAATAAGACAGAGTTAAAGAATCTTCTTTCTTTAAGTGGACTCATCCATTTACGTAAACTAAGAAATATCGCGATTTTGAGTTTGATCATTTTCATTAGGTTTTTGTTTAATCAAAATACAGTACTGTATTAACAATGAGTGTTTTTACTCACGAACTGAGCTGTCCATGTGGACGTATTCATTATGCAGTGTATATTATACTGTCTACAGCAAATTAGAGTACAATATAGGGAATGAAGTTAAATTGAAAAATAATCATAATACGGAAATTTAAACACATTATTGAAAATGGTGGCCGTACATTTCGATACAGACTTCAGTTCTAATGTGCATATTTACACACTTTAGACTACTGTACCTAATCCCAATTACCAGTTTCGTTCTTCGTACTAGTAACTCATGTTGAAATAATTCTGTACCTACTCTATAAAAGATTACCTTACGTACTGTAAATTCAATCTTCACTTCGCCCGATCCGAAAAGATAAAATTACTCAGACATACTATCTACTGTCCGTCCAAGTGGTTATGTCGTAGGGTCGTAGAAAGGGAGGAAATCACGTGACAGTTACTTAACGAGGCCCTTTTATTTAAGTTATTCTAAACAGTTGTATAATATTACGCAGACGTCAAATTCCTAACAGAAATTAATGTTCTCAGAAAAGAGCTAAGACAGCCCAGCCACTAGCTGGCGAATAGAAGCTGGTGAAGGAAACCGGGATACGACGTAGGCAAATGGACGATAGTACCTGTGCGAAAATGATTCTATATTGAAAGCTCTTTCGTCACTGGAAAACGCGAACATATTTTTGGAACGTACTGTTTACTACGACCGTAAGGCTACTATGACTGTATATGCGGTCTTGGATCTGTGTGGAGGACGGTTGAACTTCATTAGTAAAAGGGGTGGGAGTGAAGTACATTAAAAAACTCAGGTACAATAAAAATTGAAGTAAAAATAAAATGATGTCCCTGTATATTAATTTAAGGCAACGTGCTACTAAAATTTCTAAAGTCCATTATTTTTCAACTAAAGAGTTGACGTTTTTACTGAATATTCATTTCAGGGGGGCAAAGGCAAATTGGGGTTTCGCGATCTCTGATCTTGTCAAAAAACCCTGATAGAATTAATATTTGACTCTTGCAGTGAATTTCGGTGAAGTCGGAGAGCCTAAATAGTCAAATCCACTCTCTTCACCTCCACACTGGCCCCCTCCTGGGAACTTTTAAGATGCGAAAGAGAGAGTGGTGTGCGGAAAGCAACGGGAAGCTTTCTCATTTACTTTTCACAAGAAAAACTGCTAATATGGCATGCATATGTGGAGACAAAGAGGAAGGCAGAAAATAGATAAGATTAGAGAAAGCTGGGTTTGCAGTGACAGAACGCTATGAATGAATGCATTTCAAAATCATAATCACACATTGTTAATTTCAATCTTTCCTCATAAACACTTTAAAACAAATTAAACTTATTTTGTTTTCTTTCGTTTTTAAATATCCTAGTTAAAATCTTATTTCTAAAAAAAAAAAAAAGAATATTCTTTTCTTAATGTAATTTTTTTCTTAAAGGTAGGTAACACTGCATTTTATGTAATGGAGCATTAGTAATGCCCTGCTCTAATTTGTTCATTTGTAATGTATATATAATTTCTTCAATGTTCAAACATCTAATAAAAAATAATAATGTTTTACGTGTAATTCTCTAGCAATAAAACTACGCTGAATACAGCCAATCAAATGCTCCATTTCACAACAGAGATATTAATCAATAAGTATGCCAAGTTTCATCACTCTAACTTCAACCACTGAGTAATAAAATGAATACTTGTGGCTGAAAACGTAGAAAATTTATTTTTTGAAATAAATTAACTTTATAAAATTTTGATTGGATATAATTCGTGCATTAACACAACTTCTAAAAAAATAAAAAAAAAAGTCGTAAATTGATTGGTAACAAAACTGACGTCTATAGGCTTCACATCTTTTATATTTAATCTACAGTTTTAACTTAATATGTTCTCAAAAATTAATGTAATTTAATAATGTAATAGATATGTCTTTTAACACAACATTACAAAGTCTATAACCAGATTAAATACTCAAACAATACAATGTTCAATATAAATATTAATAGACTAATAGTACCTGAAGACGCTTTACGTAAAAGCTAAAACGTTAATCCAACTATAGACTAATGTTGTCCACAGCTGTGGGGTAACGGTTAGTGCGTCTAATCGCGAAACCAGGTGGCCCCGATTCGAATCCCGGTCGGAGCAAGTTGCCTGGTTGAGGTTTTTTCCGGGGTTTTCCCTCAACCCAATACGAACAAATGCTGGGTAACTTTCGCGGCTGGACCCCGGACTCATTTCACCGGCATTATCACCTTCATTCTATCCAGACGCTAAATAACCTGAGTTGTTGATACAGCGTCGTAAAATAATCCAATAAAAATATAAATGTGTATTGACCTAATGTAATAACGGATAGCCTAAGTATAGACTCAAATGTTGTTAAGAAATTTATAGCGAAATTTAAATTGGATAAATTAAATCTTTAAAAAATACATAGGTTATGTCGGGCTGGATGGCTACGCTATCTAAGGCGCAAGACATAGAAATCAGATGATTAAATTTACAAACCTAAACAATTGAGCCGTTGAGAGCAGAATTGGTGTAAGTCAAAAATGGGTAATGAGGTTTAAAGTAAAAATTCTGTAAAATACAGCGCAAAGTAGCAATTAATATTCAGTTTATTTAAACTGTTAGTAATCAGTGGATAGTACGAAGGACATATTAATTGCTACTTTGCGCTTTATTTTACAGAATATTTACTTTAAACCTCATTATCCAATTTTGACTTACACCACTTTTGCTCTGAACGGCTCAATTATTCATCTGTAGAGCTATAAGATATAATGCATAACAAGTAAGTTAATTCAATTTAAAAGCATAAACAATTCAATCAGTTGAGATACACAAAAATAGATAATATATGATGAAAATTACTTCTAATTACAAGCATAAACAATTCATCAGTTGAGCTATTCAGTTTACTATTCAATTTAAAGCATATACAATTTATAAGCCAAGGTATACAAAAGTATACAGTACCTACATAGTAAACAGATCAATCAATTTACAAGTATATTTTAGTTGAAATATACAAAGTCATACATTTCATATCAAGTAGAATAATTCAATTTACAAGCATAAACAATTCATTAATTGTGTAGAAGGTAATATTATGAGAATTATATTAAATATGGGTGCGAAAACAACGCTACTTTATCACAAACTTATCTCCTCAGACACTACTGCCAACCTATGTAGTGTTCTCTGTTGTCTCAGGCAAAGATTCTGGCGAAAAAAATACTCCACCATTGGAAGTCTCGCTATTTTCATGTCTAGTATTAAGATTGAAATTCCCCGAAAAGCAATGGTTGAAATTCCAACATGAAAAATATGTACTACTACCCTCATAGTCTGACACTAATTCTTTCTATGTTAGATAACCGAACAGTTGGTATAATTTTTTAATATCTGATTGAAAAGTACGTCTGATTTGTTTGTACTTCAATCCTAGCGTCTGATTCATCAACATATAAAGTGCCTATAGTACAGATTCACCACTAAATAAAATTATAGGCTACATCTTGATTACACAACTTTTAACACCGTATCACTTCGGAATATGTATGATAAAACTTTCTTGTGTTAAATTTTAACGTCAGATCATTTCAAACACGTTACAAAGAACACATCACAGCCATAACAAAATGACAAAACACCTCCATATATGCAGAACACATCACAAATGCCAACCACACCTACAGAGACATCAACACAGACATGGAAATACTGCACATCCAACCAAAAAGCCAGAAACTCAACACACTAGAACAATATTAAATATACAGACACACGAAAACACACCCCAACGATATTCTGAACACACAACTCAACTTCAAAACACACACACTCTTTGACTCTACACTACGAACGCACCCTCACAGCAAACAAGAGGCGCCAAGACCAACAACGACCAGTTCTGAATATGACACATAAACAGGTCGAAACATGTTAACAAGGTACGTTAAAATTTAACACAAGAAAGTCTTATCATACATATTCCGAAATAAAATTAAGTCCATGGAGGCGCCGGGTATCGATCCCGGTACCTCTCGCATGCTAAGCGAGCGCTCTACCATCTGAGCTACGCCCCCTGTGTGGAAAGAACCCCACTGCTTCCACAGTTCCGTCAACATCCCACAGCTAAGCAGAGTTCTTGGGAGTGCGCCAAGTACATTAGACCTACATTTGCTGTGAAATAAGGTGTTACGAGAAAACTGTGGTGTCAGGGGGCGTAGCTCAGATGGTAGAGCGCTCGCTTAGCATGCGAGAGGTACCGGGATCGATACCCGGCGCCTCCATATGTATATTTTTGAATCGTAGAACTTAAAAACGTCGCAATGACACTTTGGAATACTAACACATAATTTAACCGGTGATTTAACGACAATGCCCAGGAGATTATTTGATATTCAGCACACAGTTGCGGAAAAGTTCACAAAAATCGGTAATTCGAACATATTTTGAAGCTCAGTTTCAGATACCGACTTGTACTCGCTACCGCTAAACACGTCGGTACTAGCTACCATATACTCACATCTAAATAGGCCGTAATGACGCAGTTTCCTTGTGTATAGCCTGTCGTGACGTGGGATAGGAAATATTGATACTCAGCCCAGGCCTACTCTGTGCATTTTGCATATTTTTTTACAAATTATTAATTAGTGTTAGTAACATTCTAATAAATGCGAATATGTTTTACCCGAAGTCTGAATTTAGGTAATTATTTTATTATTTGTCGCTATTCAATTGTTCACTGGCTCACCACAGAGCTTAATCATTAACCATGTACTTACATAACGGTCAATTATTATCGTTTATTTACTTACATGAATATTTATTTCTTTAATTATAGCTGTAATTCTTTACTCCTTTATTCGTTTCCTTTTTTTTTAATTTCACTCTTGCATTCATTTATTTGTTATTTATTTGTTTATTTATTTCTTAATTTATTCATGCATTTATTTATTTACTTCATTATTTATTTATTATTCGTTTATTTATTAATTCGTTTATTTGTTATTGATTCCTTTATTAATTTATTTCTTTGTTTATTTGTTTATTGATTCCTTTATTAATTTATTGATTCGTTTATTTGCTTATTGATTCGTTTATTTGTTTATTGATTCGTTTATTTGTTTATTGATTCGTTTATTTGCTTATTGATTCGTTTATTTATTTATTGATTCGTTTATTTCTTTATTTATTCGTTATTTGTTTATTGATTCGTTTATTTACTTGTTGATTCGTTTATTTGCTTATTGATTCGTTTATTTGCTTATAGATTAGTTTATTAATTTATTGATTCGTTTAATTGTTTATTGATTCCTTTATTAATTTATTGATTCGTTTATTTGTTTATTGACTTGTTTATTTGTTTATTGATTCGTTTATTTGCTTATTGAAACATTTATTAATTTATTGATTCGTTTATTTGTTTATTGAAACCTTTATTAATTTATTGATTCGTTTATTTCTTTAGTGATTCGTTTATTTGTTTATTGATTCGTTTATTTGTTTATTGAAACATTTATTAATTTATTGATTCGTTTATTTCTTTAGTGATTCGTTTATTTGTTTATTGACTCGTTTATTTGTTTATTGATTCGTTTATTTGCTTATTGATTCGTTTATTTATTGATTCGTTTATTTGTTTATTGAAACATTTATTAATTTATTGATTCGTTTATTTCTTTAGTGATTCGTTTATTTGTTTATTGACTCGTTTATTTGTTTATTGATTCGTTTATTTGCTTATTGATTCGTTTATTTATTGATTCGTTTATTTGTTTATTGAAACATTTATTAATTTATTGATTCGTTTATTTCTTTAGTGATTCGTTTATTTGTTTATTGACTCGTTTATTTGTTTATTGATTTGTTTATTTGCTTATTGATTCGTTTATTTATTGATTCGTTTATTTGTTTATTGAAACATTTATTAATTTATTGATTCGTTTATTTCTTTAGTGATTCGTTTATTTGTTTATTGACTCGTTTATTTGTTTATTGATTCGTTATTTGCTTATTGATTCGTTTATTTATTGATTCGTTTATTTGTTTATTGAAACCTTTATTAATTTATTGATTCGTTTAATTCTTTAGTGATTCGTTTATTTGTTTATTGACTCGTTTATTTGTTTATTGATTCTTTTATTTGCTTATTGATTCGTTTATTTATTGATTCGTTTATTTGTTTATTGAAACATTTATTAATTTATTGATTCGTTTATTTCTTTAGTGATTCGTTTATTTGTTTATTGACTCGTTTATTTGTTTATTGATTCGTTTATTTGCTTATTGATTCGTTTATTTATTGATTCGTTTATTTGTTTATTGAAACCTTTATTAATTTATTGATTCGTTTATTTCTTTAGTGATTCGTTTATTTATTTATTGATTCGTTTATTTATTTATTGATTCGTTTATTTGTTTATTATCTGTTTATTTGTTTACTGATTCGTTTATTTATTTATTGATTCGTTTATTTGTTTATTGATTCGTTTATTTGCTTGTTGATTCGTTTATTTATTTGTTTATTTATTTATTTGTTTATTTATTTATTTATTCGTTTATTTCTTTGTTATCCGTTTATTTGTTTATTGAGTCATATATATATTTATTTATTTATTCGTTTATTTGTTTGTTATCCGTTTATTTGTTTATTGATTCGTTTATTTATTTATTGATTCGTTTATTTGTTTATTATCCGTTTATTTGTTTACTGATTCATTTATTTGTTTATTGATTCGTTTATTTGCTTATTCACTTATTTACTCACTCATTCATTCATTCACTCACTCACTCACTCACTCACTCATTCTTTCATTCATTCATTCATTTATTCGATTATTTACTTATTAATTCGATTATTTGTTTATTTATACATTCATATGCTTATTTATTCGTTTATATGTATATATGTTCATTTAATTCCTTGCTCGCTTACTCCATTTATTTATTTATTTATTTATTTATTTATTTATTTATTTATTTATTTACAGTACTGACTTTAACATTTTGATTTTTCATTAACTCACCCTGTGTTTCGATAAACCCTCGATGAAGAGTTTGATTAAGTATTTGATATGGCACCACCAAAAATGCTTCACGATGTGTCTATTATCAGTCAACTCACTTGGTATACTTGATAAACTTAAACACGCGGAAGATTGCGAATTCGAATTTTCGTCATTGTTCTCCAAAACGAGTTCAGTCCATTTTTTAGTTATTTTATTCACCGGTCAACGGACTGTGCGAGTTTTCAAGTGCCATTCACAATAACACAATCTTTTAGACAAGAATTGACGTTGTTTTGGAATAAAAGAAGGTTAAAATATAATGGCAGAAGTCTCAAAAAAGTTATATAGGCCTGTACGTAGAACTCATAAAAATGGCGAATTACAGTGAGCGAGTTTTGGGATTAAACTCTTATATACTATAAACAAAATAGAGAAAAGCTAAGATAAACATTTTAAAATTATTATATTTCATTTTTGGTTACGCAAATTCTAGCATAAATTATTTAACCATGAGCCGCCACTGATGTTAGCCTGCCTAAAATGTATAATGAAACAGAATCAACAAAAAAAATTGCACCGTTTCTTAGACATTTATTAAGTCTTTGTTCTGGTATGACTCAGCATTAGAACCAAGCTTTGACTTCCGGAAAGTCCAAAAAGGGTAAGCTATAGGCCTACCTATCTCCTTGTCTATCTGTCGATGTTTCAGAGCAAGTTCCAAGAACCCTCACACATCTCCACGAGTAACCGCAATAACAATTCAGCCGAAATAAGAGGTATCCGAGAAAATCATGCCCGCGATCATAAAGCACTAATTAAGCTGCATTCAGATCATTCATCACAGGTGTCGTAAATCCATAAACCTGACCATTTAAGTCTGACTTCATTAAATCTCCAACAAAACAAAGAAAGCGCTGGAACACTTCGCCGAAACTCTGCCCACTCGCTCTCAGACTGCGATATCAGCGTCAGAAGCGACCGACAGTGGGCCAGCCCAGCTGGGAGGACCGGAAAGGGTTTCAGAACCATTAACCCAAGCGGCGGAAAGAACCTCTAAAATTTCGATTCAAGGTGTCTAAAAAGGGCTCAATAAAACTATGAAATAGCTTCTAATAATTAGAAAAAATAGGCTCTAAAATCATATCTAAATAATCTTTCGTTACTTTTCATTAAAAATGAATAAATATATCTACTATTATTATACTGTTTTCGCTGTAAGAAAAATCCTATGTTAACATAAGCACGTTGCTGTCATACCCGTGATTAGCTCCCAGTCGAAACACTCACATGGCGCAGGAAAATATAGTTCGTATTTGGAAACCACAATCTTTTATTATTTGAAAATAAAAAATTGAATTCTAGTTGTTAAATACGATGAAACATTTAACTTCACTTATGTGTAAAACGCTATGTAAAAGAAAAGCTACTTTTATATTTAGTTATGTACTATGAACGCGGATGAATACCAACAGTAATACTGAGGTAGTCTGTTCTTGTAACAAGCTGACGTCACTTGAGCTCGTAGTTGTCCACGTAAGCACGTGGTACTGAAGTATGGCTTCTGCATCCTCGGTGTGTGTGGTTATTAAACATAAGAGTGGAAACCCTCTCAAAAGCGGAGAAAAACAAATAGTCTTAAAGGTATATAATAAGTTAAGTGAGCTTTAATTACAGTAATTATAAAGTAAATGTTTCCTAAGCAAACGAATGCATAGTAGTGAGGTTAGGCCTACTTGACGAGTAACGGGAAATGTTTAACATGAAACAGAATGTACAACAGTGGGCGGGAACACGTACTGAGAATCTATGGCGCCAAACAGCGGCCAATGAAGCCTCACTTCAGTCACGTGCTATTGTTTATATTAGGATTTTTCTTACAGCGAAAGGATTATAGTTGAGTACTGTATTTAAGGGTCTTATACAAATGTACTTTCATTATTAAATCAATAAATTATACTCACAATACACTACTAGAAACTTCTCCAAATCTTAGAAGATATCGTAATTTACAGTTTTTGTCCGTTAGCACAAGATTATTGGCAGAAAACGTTTAGGGTGCTATTCATAGACATTTCGCTAGCCCGCGCTACGAGCGTGCTAAACTAGCTCCAACTATCGACTGGGTACTTGTACAAGATTCATATCATATCATATCATATCGCTAAAACTGGTTCATGAATACGAAAAACGTTAGTTCGCTGATCATCCACTGGAAGCCCGCGTTAAGAATGTCTATGAATACGGCCCTAAACGTCTATTCATGTCATGGGAGCATACTTCAACTTTGAAATACAGTCAGCTCTGGATATAGTGAACACGGTTATAGTGAACATTCGGCTGTAGTGAACCTAAATCATTGGTCCTGACCCGCACACATTAAAAAGTACATTAATATTTCCGTTTATAGTGAATCCTCACTTCGGTTATAGTGAACCTAAAACTATACACTTTCCCAGGAAATTGTAATTTTAAAATAGCCAAAATAATAATTCAGGAAACTTTCTCCTATAAACTTCCAAGAATATGTTCAGAACAAAATCTCAAACCTTCTACTCCTTAAGTACATTGAAAGACAAAGGATTTGTTCAGCTTCCTGGACAGCTTGAAACATGTTAAAGAGAATAGTATACGCAGTGAGGGATAAAGGAAGGATTACTCCTGACCACTTTAAAATAGGTTATTAGAAGAATAGGAAGAGAAAGTGTTTTCTTTTGTAAAAGGGAGTAGAGTGATGAGTAAAGGGTAAATATAAGAAGGATTACAGTATAATGGTCCTCAACCCTTCCTCCCGGATCTTTGTAAAAGTGAACCTGGGAAATTCCAAGGCCGAGTACACAATAGACATACCTCTAATGGGAAGAGGTGCGAAATCGGTCAGTGCCTACTACCTACATGATCAAATTAGATTCAAGTTTAGAACTGTGAACATAAGGATGTCGAAGTGTAAATTGTAAGTTGAAAGATACAGGGAACATTAGTACTGATATTGAACGTGGTCTGAACCCAAACGGACATTAATACTGTATGTATAGCAACGTCAGTAGTATAAAAACAGACACTTCGGTTTTAGTGAACCTCGGATATAGTGAACGAAATATGTTGGCCCGCAGAGGTTCACTATAACAGGAATTGACTGTAGTTTGTACTGGAAAATCACATTTTCACATTTTGTTGCACTTCCCAGGCAAAACATAAGCTGCATTAAAATCGTTAAGTCTAGAATTCTTCTGAGAATATTTTCCCCAACTGGTTACGTTGTCGAAATAAATTTCTCCCCACCATGAATAAAAATGAGTGTTTGCTCATAAATTGGCTTCCCTGCCATTTTCAAAGAATCAATCACAGCAACCAAGAATTTAGAATGTGTCCCGATGTAAGCCACCTTGATGTGAATTCAGATATACTTAAGAAAATTCTTAAAACAGGAGACACAATTTTCCTCATCTCTCAAAGAAGAAATAACGCCTGCCACTTAATCAAAATTTCATTGATTTTCATTGTAACGAAGAAATAAAATAGAATTTCCTGAGTGTATTGCCAGAAACATAATTATAATATAAAGAAATATTGTAAATATACAAAATTATAGCACTCCCCTGAAAAAGAGTGATCTTGTGCTCAGGTAGGGTTCGATACGTAATAAAATTACATGCATAAATTACATAAAATAACATCTAAAAATTAATTATTATCAATTATGAAATAAAAAAATTATTGCCAGAAAGTTCTTAATTTATTTTTTAATTTGCATATACACCTGTGTTGCCTATCCTTCATATTTATTCAGTTAACGATATTATCCCTATGTACTGTACGTATCAGCGTGACATACCTACATTTTGTGTCTAGCACAGCCTCGTAGATGAACTTTATTCAATGTTAAAATATTTTGCGTCAATTTATCCACAGCAGTTTTGTCCACTGTAACTTTCAGAGGATCTGCCTGATATCGATCATCTGGTATTTTTTTTAACCGTGAGCTGAAAATACATGTTCCGAGCAAAGGCACATTTTTCTTGTTACAATAACTATCAATAACTCGAAATTGGTTTCTTATCATTCGCGTACAAATCGGCATTTGGATGAAGTAAAACTTTCTAAGAATGGGTTTCTCTTGATGAAACATATCCAATGAAACAACCAAGCAAAGATATTCCATGAAATTAGCACTAACCCCTAAATTGAAACGAGTCGCCTTCGGTAGCCTTCTATGCTCGAGGTTGCGGGTTCGATCCCGGCAGAGGTCGATGGCATTTGAGTGTGTTTAAATGCGACAGGCTCATGTCAGTAGATTTACTGGCCTGTAAAAAAAAACTCGTGCGGGACAAAATTCCAGCTCACCAGCGACGCTGATATAACCTATGCAGTTGCGAACCATAATTTATTTATTTATTTATTTATTTATTTATTTATTTACTTATTTACTCATTTATTTACTTACTTATTTAATTATTTAAGTATTTATTGATTTGTTTGTTTGTTTGTTTGTTTGTTTGTTTGTTTGTTTGTTTGTTTGTTTGTTTGTTTGTTTGTTTGTTTGTTTGTTTGTTTGTTTACTTACTTACTGACTGATTTATTTATTTATTTATTTATTTATTTATTTATTTATTTATTTATTTATTTATTTATTTATTTATTTCATACTCCTCCTCATGAAGCAACAGCCAACAAAGCAGCCATAAGTGGGTTCATATCAACACGAAACGCGCGAATTTCATGATACTCCTAGCGAGATGCACAGAATGACGGTCTGTTAAAAACCACGACAGTGCGCGCCACGCACACGTCAAACTTTTGGTTTCACGTTGTGCCACACCACGTTCACGCAGGCGTCATTAAAAGAAGGCGTGGTAGTTAAAAACGAAGGGTTACGGCGAAATGAATGATCAGAAATTAGATTTCTCTGTTTTGTAGTAGAATAGGTTCCACATTATCAGATCACAGGTAATAAAGTATCGATATAAGACAAGAATTAAATGTCGAATCAATTACTGCTACAATTGAAATATATAGAATAAATATCGAATCAATTACTCCTACAATTGAAGCATATAGAATAAATGTCGAATAAATTACTGCTACAATTAAAATACGCATGTAGAATAAATGTCGAATCAATTACTGCTACAATTGAAATACATAGAATAAATGTCGAATCAATTACTACTAAAATATAAATATATAGAATAAATGTCGAATCAATTACTCCTACAATTGAAATATTTAGAATAAATGTCGAATCAATTACTCCTGCAATAGAAGCATATAGAATAAATGTCGAATCAATTACTGCTACAATTGAAATACGTATATAGAGTAAACGTCGAATCAATTACTGCTAAAATTGAAATACGTATATAGAGTAAACGTCGAATCAATTACTACTACAATTGAAATACGTATATAGAGTAAACGTCGAATCAATTACTGCTACAATTGAAATATGTATATAGAATAAATGTCGAATCAATTATTGCTACAATTGAAATACGTATATAGAGTAAAAGTCGAATCAATTACTGCTACAATTGAAATATGTATATAGAATAAATGTCGAATCAATTACTGCTACAATTGAAATATGTATATAGAGTAAAAGTCGAATCAATTACTGCTACAATTGAAATATGTATATAGAATAAATGTCGAATCAATTACTGCTACAATTGAAATATGTATATAGAGTAAAAGTCGAATCAATTACTGCTACAATTGAAATATGTATATAGAATAAATGTCGAATCAATTATTGCTAAAATTGAAATACGTATATAGAGTAAACGTCGAATCAATTACTACTACAATTGAAATACGTATATAGAGTAAACGTCGAATCAATTACTGCTAAAATTGAAATACGTATATAGAGTAAACGTCGAATCAATTACTACTACAATTGAAATACGTATATAGAGTAAACGTCGAATCAATTACTGCTACAATTGAAATATGTATATAGAATAAATGTCGAATCAATAATTGCTACAATTGAAATACGTATATAGAGTAAAAGTCGAATCAATTACTGCTACAATTGAAATATGTATATAGAATAAATGTCGAATCAATTATTGCTACAATTGAAATACGTATATAGAGTAAAAGTCGAATCAATTACTGCTACAATTGAAATATGTATATAGAATAAATGTCGAATCAATTACTGCTACAATTGAAATACGTATATAGAGTAAACGTCGAATCAATTACTGCTAAAATTGAAATACGTATATAGAGTAAACGTCGAATCAATTACTACTGCAATTGAAATACGTATATAGAGTAAACGTCGAATCAATTACTGCTACAATTGAAATATGTATATAGAATAAATGTCGAATCAATTACTGCTACAATTGAAATACGTATATAGAGTAAAAGTCGAATCAATTACTGCTACAATTGAAATATGTATATAGAATAAATGTCAAATCAATTACTGCTACAATTGAAATACGTATATAGAGTAAACGTCGAATCAATTACTGCTACAATTGAAATATGTATATAGAGTAAACGTCGAATCAATTACTGCTACAATTGAAATATGTATATAGAATAAATGTCAAATCAATTACTGCTACAATTGAAATACGTATATAGAGTAAACGTCGAATCAATTACTGCTACAATTGAAATATGTATATAGAGTAAACGTCGAATCAATTACTGCTACAATTGAAATACGTATATAGAGTAAACGTCGAATCAATTACTGCTACAATTGAAATATGTATATAGAATAAATGTCAAATCAATTACTGCTACAATTGAAATACGTATATAGAGTAAACGTCGAATCAATTACTGCTACAATTGAAATATCTATATAGAGTAAACGTCGAATCAATTACTGCTACAATTGAAATACGTATATAGAGTAAACGTCGAATCAATTACTGCTACAATTGAAATATGTATATAGAATAAATGTCGAATCAATTACTGCTACAATTGAAATACGTATATAGAGTAAACGTCGAATCAATTACTGCTACAATTGAAATATGTATATAGAGTAAACGTCGAATCAATTACTGCTACAATTGAAATACGTATATAGAGTAAACGTCGAATCAATTACTGCTACAATTGAAATATGTATATAGAATAAATGTCAAATCAATTACTGCTACAATTGAAATACGTATATAGAGTAAACGTCGAATCAATTACTACTACAATTGAAATACGTATATAGAGTAAACGTCGAATCAATTACTGCTACAATTGAAATACGTATATAGAGTAAACGTCGAATCAATTACTGCTAAAATTGAAATACGTATATAGAGTAAACGTCGAATCAATTACTGCTACAATTGAAATATGTATATAGAATAAATGTCAAATCAATTACTGCTACAATTGAAATACGTATATAGAGTAAACGTCGAATCAATTACTGCTACAATTGAAATACGTATATAGAGTAAACGTCGAATCAATTACTGCTACAATTGAAATGCGTATATACAGACGTGGACAAATTATTAACAAAATTGACGATTTTTATGATTAATTCTATTTACAAAATTTGACTTTTCAATTTAGACTACAGTTGACAATTTTGCATATTTCTATCATTACAGTAGATAGAAATATGCAAAAATTTCAAATGTAGGCTATTCTAAATTGAAGAGTCAAATTTTATAAAAAAATATATAATAAAATCTTCAATTTTCCTAATAATTTGTAAATATTATGCAAAAATGTCAACTGCAGTCTAAAGTGAAGAGTAAAATTTTGTAAAAATATATAATAAAAATCTTCAGTTTTGCTAATAATTTACAAATATCCAAAATGTCACCTGTAGTCCAAATTGAAGAGTCGAATTTTGTAAAAAATATATTTAAAAAATCTTCACTTTTGCTAATAATTTGTAAATATGCGAAAATATCAATTGTAGTCTAAATTGAAGAGTGAAATTTTGTAAAAATATAAAATAAAAATCTTCGATTTTTCTAATAATATGGAAATACCCAAAGATGTCAACTGTAGTCTAAATTGAACAATCATATTTTGTAAAAATATATAATAAAAATCTCCAATTTTGCTAATAATTTGTCCACGTCTGTAGAGTAAACGTCGAATCAATTACTGCTACAATTGAAATACGTATATAGAGTAAACGTCGAATCAATTACTGCTACAATTGAAATACGTATATAGAGTAAACGTCGAATCAATTACTGCTACAATTGAAATACGTATATAGAGTAAACGTCGAATCAATTACTGCTACAATTGAAATACGTATATAGAGTAAACGTCGAATCAATTACTGCTACAATTGAAATACGTATATAGAGTAAACGTCGAATCAATTACTGCTACAATTGAATTACGTATATAGAGTAAACGTCGAATCAATTACTGCTACAATTGAAATACGTATATAGAGTAAACGTCGAATCAATTACTGCTACAATTGAAATACGTATATAGAGTAAACGTCGAATCAATTACTGCTACAATTGAAATACGTATATAGAGTAAACGTCGAATCAATTACTGCTACAATTGAAATATGTATATAGAATAAATGTCGAATCAATTGCTGCAACAATTGACATACGTATACAGAGTAAACGTCGAATCAATTACTGCTACAATTGAAATACGTATATAGAGTAAACGTCGAATCAATTACTGCTACAATTGAAATACGTATATAGAGTAAACGTCGAATCAATTACTGCTACAATTGAAATATGTATATAGAATAAATGTCGAATCAATTACTGCTACAATTGAAATACGTATATAGAATAAATGTCGAATCAATTACTGCTACAATTGAAATACGTATATAGAGTAAACGGCGAATCAATTACTGCTACAATTGAAATATGTATATAGAATAAATGTCGAATCAATTACTGCTACAATTGAAATACGTATATAGAGTAAACGTCGAATCAATTACTGCTACAATTGAAATATGTATATAGAATAAATGTCGAATCAATTACTGCTACAATTGAAATACGTATATAGAGTAAACGTCGAATCAATTACTGCTACAATTGAAATACGTATATAGAGTAAACGTCGAATCAATTACTGCTACAATTGAAATACGTATATAGAGTAGACGTCGAATCAATTACTGCTACAATTGAAATACGTATATAGAGTAAACGTCGAATCAATTACTGCTACAATTGAAATATGTATATAGAATAAATGTCGAATCAATTACTGCTACAATTAAAATACGTATATAGAATAAATGTCGAATCCATTACTGCTACAATTGAAATATGTATATAGAGTAAACGTCGAATCAATTACTGCTACAATTGAAATACGTATATAGAGTAAACGTCTAATCAATTACTGCTACAATTGAAATACGTATATAGAGTAAACGTCGAATCAATTACTGCTACAATTGAAATATGTATATAGAATAAATGTCGAATCAATTACTGCTACAATTGAAATACGTATATAGAGTAAAAGTCGAATCAATTACTGCTACAATTGAAATATGTATATAGAATAAATGTCGAATCAATTACTGCTACAATTGAAATACGTATATAGAGTAAACGTCGAATCAATTACTGCTACAATTGAAATACGTATATAGAGTAAACGTCGAATCAACTACTGCTACAATTGAAATACGTATATAGAGTAAACGTCGAATCAATTACTGCTACAATTGAAATACGTATATAGAGTAAACGTCGAATCAATTACTGCTACAATTGAAATACGTATATAGAGTAAACGTCGAATCAATTACTGCTACAATTGAAATACGTATATAGAGTAAACGTCGAATCAATTACTGCTACAATTGAAATATGTATATAGAATAAATGTCGAATCAATTACTGCTACAATTGAAATATGTATATAGAGTAAACGTCGAATCAATTACTGCTACAATTGAAATACGTATATAGAGTAAACGTCGAATCAATTACTGCTACAATTGAAATACGTATATAGAGTAAACGTCGAATCAATTACTGCTACAATTGAAATACGTATATAGAGTAAACGTCGAATCAATTACTGCTACAATTGAAATACGTATATAGAGTAAACGTCGAATCAACTACTGCTACAATTGAAATACGTATATAGAGTAAACGTCGAATCAATTACTGCTACAATTGAAATACGTATATAGAGTAAACGTCGAATCAATTACTGCTACAATTGAAATACGTATATAGAGTAAACGTCGAATCAATTACTGCTACAATTGAAATACGTATATAGAGTAAACGTCGAATCAATTACTGCTACAATTGAAATATGTATATAGAATTAATGTCGAATCAATTACTGCTACAATTAAAATACGTATATAGAATAAATGTCGAATCCATTACTGCTACAATTGAAATATGTATATAGAGTAAACGTCGAATCAATTACTGCTACAATTGAAATACGTATATAGAGTAAACGTCTAATCAATTACTGCTACAATTGAAATACGTATATAGAGTAAACGTCGAATCAATTACTGCTACAATTGAAATATGTATATAGAATAAATGTCGAATCAATTACTGCTACAATTGAAATACGTATATAGAGTAAAAGTCGAATCAATTACTGCTACAATTGAAATATGTATATAGAATAAATGTCGAATCAATTACTGCTACAATTGAAATACGTATATAGAGTAAACGTCGAATCAATTACTGCTACAATTGAAATACGTATATAGAGTAAACGTCGAATCAACTACTGCTACAATTGAAATACGTATATAGAGTAAACGTCGAATCAATTACTGCTACAATTGAAATACGTATATAGAGTAAACGTCGAATCAATTACTGCTACAATTGAAATACGTATATAGAGTAAACGTCGAATCAATTACTGCTACAATTGAAATACGTATATAGAGTAAACGTCGAATCAATTACTGCTACAATTGAAATATGTATATAGAATAAATGTCGAATCAATTACTGCTACAATTGAAATATGTATATAGAGTAAACGTCGAATCAATTACTGCTACAATTGAAATACGTATATAGAGTAAACGTCGAATCAATTACTGCTACAATTGAAATACGTATATAGAGTAAACGTCGAATCAATTACTGCTACAATTGAAATACGTATATAGAGTAAACGTCGAATCAATTACTGCTACAATTGAAATGCGTATATACAGACGTGGACAAATTATTAACAAAATTGACGATTTTTATGATTAATTCTATTTACAAAATTTGACTATTCAATTTAGACTACAGTTGACAATTTTGCATATTTCTATCATTACAGTAGATAGAAATATGCAAAAATTTCAAATGTAGGCTATTCTAAATTGAAGAGTCAAATTTTATAAAAAAATATATAATAAAATCTTCAATTTTCCTAATAATTTGTAAATATTATGCAAAAATGTCAACTGCAGTCTAAAGTGAAGAGTAAAATTTTGTAAAAATATATAATAAAAATCTTCAGTTTTGCTAATAATTTACAAATATCCAAAATGTCACCTGTAGTCCAAATTGAAGAGTCGAATTTTGTAAAAAATATATTTAAAAAATCTTCACTTTTGCTAATAATTTGTAAATATGCGAAAATATCAATTGTAGTCTAAATTGAAGAGTGAAATTTTGTAAAAATATAAAATAAAAATCTTCGATTTTTCTAATAATATGGAAATACCCAAAGATGTCAACTGTAGTCTAAATTGAACAATCATATTTTGTAAAAATATATAATAAAAATCTCCAATTTTGCTAATAATTTGTCCACGTCTGTAGAGTAAACGTCGAATCAATTACTGCTACAATTGAAATACGTATATAGAGTAAACGTCGAATCAATTACTGCTACAATTGAAATATGTATATAGAATAAATGTCGAATCAATTACTGCTACAATTGAAATACGTATATAGAGTAAACGTCGAATCAATTACTGCTACAATTGAAATACGTATATAGAGTAAACGTCGAATCAATTACTGCTACAATTGAAATATGTATATAGAATAAATGTCGAATCAATTGCTGCAACAATTGACATACGTATACAGAGTAAACGTCGTATCAATTACTGCTACGATTGAAATATAAAGGCTATAAGAAATTGGAGAAACCTGGACAGCGTATGCCAGGTACCAAAATAACTAAGACAGTCTTTCAGTACATACCAACAGGAAAGAGAAATATGGGTCCACCTTTCAGAAACTGGCTTGAAGAATTTTGAGATGGAAAAGGCTGAAAGATCTAGTCCTTGATGTCTATGATGAAGATAATGATGATAATTATAACAAAAAATTGAATAGTTGAAAGGTTAGGAAATAAAGTATAAGCTAATTCAAGAAAATAAGGATGAAATAAACAGAGAGAAAGGTGGGTAAGATTATGTAAGAGAGAACGAAAGAGGAAAGGATGAAAATAAAGAAAAAGGTGACGAAGAAAAAGAAAATTAAGAATCGTGTTAGTGACAACTTCAATGTTTTGTGTCCAACAAGTGTCCATGTATCAGATGACATTAATTTTAAAGAAGCTCGCATCATTTTCTAGTCGCTCGCTATAACGTAGAGCAGCCACGGGAGTAGAAAATCAATGCAATCGAGATGGTTACATCACGAGTGTCGCCACAATACAGGTTATTGAATTAATACGGCAATCTGATATGGGGAGAAACCAGTCTAGCCACCAGTAACTCAAGTTCGAGTATCAGTGCGCCTCCAGCAAGCAACTGCTAATCCACATCATGGCCCGCCGAGTAAGGGGTTAAGAGAGACCGAAACTGAGCACAGTGCATGGTGGCATCAAATACACACTCCAAAGAGCGATCCAGTCAAATATATATATATATATATATATATATATATATATATATATATATACTAGTGGCTTGTGCAGAAAATGCTGCAAACTAAGTTCATTAGACGTTCAAATAAATATTTTTCAGATTTATTTTCAATGAAGAATACCAGACATTCTGAAAGTTATTTTCTTCCATAATAATGAAACATACTCTCTCTCGAGCCAATACTGAAGAGAACCACGCATATAAATATCTACACCACACCGCCATTAAATATATGAAAAAGACCCAACCCCACTCGATTAATAACTATAAAAATATTTGATTTTTAATAATATTATTATCTTACGTAAGTTTCATAGCTTTCAGTAACATATACTATATAGCCGCCACTCAGTAAAATATAGAAATCACATCTAATTTAAGTTATTCTCTACATCTACTTATATAACCCCAAAACGTTTCACTTTCATATCATCAATATACCATTAATATGTATAATTACTGAAAAATAGTCACATCACGGCATTAACTACAATAATATTTCATTTCAAACAGTAATAATGTCATCAAACCACCTCAAGTTTTGTAGTTTTTAATATCCAATACACAGCTGTACCCAGAAAACTACACACCACAGAATCGAACCTGTAAATTATTTTTAGTAAGTTAAGGTTTTACTAACCAATTTAATTTGAGCTCTAAATATGTCATCATTCTTGCAGATCATGGCCTTCGTGTAATATTGTTTACTGTAGTGTGTGTTTTGTTTTATTCTGAAATGCAACACGGCCGACTTGATGCTCGCTTCGCTTCTCCGAATGCAATTAGCTAGTTCTCAAAACTGACGACAGATGGATTTTGGAAAATAGGAAAATTATGTAGGAAAATTGACATTTCACTGAAAACTACTATTTTTCCGAAAAACTTTGGGTTCCAAGCTTCAAAATGAGGGGCCATTTGTTAAAATCCCTTCAGCCGTTTTCCCGTAATTTCCATTACCAGTTCAAATTATATATATATATATATATATATATATATATATATATATATATATATATAGGGGTCTCGTTGCCAAACTTTCAGAACGGCCCCGAGGTTCACTCAGCCTCCTATAAAATTGAGTACCGGGTCTTTCCCGGGGGTAAAAGGCGGTCAGAGCGTGGTGCCGACCACACCACCTCATTCCAGTGCCGAGGTCATGGAAAGCATGGGGCTCTACCTCCATGCCCCCCAAGTGCCTTCATGGCATGTTACGGGGATACCTTTACCTTTTTTTTATAGGGGTCCACACATTTTGGAAGAGTAACGGTTAGCGTGCCTATCCGCGTCTATTCATTTATAAGATTCCATTTTTAATTTTTAGTTGTCATATTTTAAATTGTCATTACTTTAATAATAATTATTATTCCTTTGTACTTTTATTGTAATTTCTAACATTATTAATATTCTTGTAATGATATTGTCCTGTGCTGAAGTGGTATTGGCCTCTGGCTGTTGTACAGCACGTTAACTATTATTAAATAAATAAATAAATAAATAAATAAATAAATAAATAAATAAATAAATAAATAAATAAATATTGGCATGAAACCATTGAGACTGCAACAGACCAATAGGTCTAGTGCTTGAATTGGATGATGATGATGATGAAAATGATTATTATTATTATTTCTTATTTTAGTAAGTTATTTTACGACGCTTTATCAACATCTTACGTTATTTAGAATCTGAAGGTGATAATACCGGTGAAATGAGTCCGGGGTCCATCACCGATAGTTACCCAACATTTTCTCGTAATAGGTTGAGGGAAAACCCCGGAAAAAGCATCAATCAGGTAACTTGCTCTGACCGGGAATCGAACCCGGTCCACTTGGTTTCGCAGCCAGACGCGCTAACCGTTACTACACAAGTGGACTACTATTACAATTATCATTATCACCAGTTAGTGTATGCGGGATGACTTAAGGAAAAGTGGAGTTTTTTTCGTATCAGGGTATATGGCACGTGCCGCGCCGTCCGTCTTTTGTGTACCTGGCGAGTACAGCAGCGTACGAAACGAATGAACCCCGATCTGTTCATAGTAACATTGCAACGCAATGTTTGCAGTTGTGTTATTCTGCTCAAGTATTTAGTACACGTTGAATATGTTGTGCTGATGCATTCATAGTGGCAAAACGTTAAATTCGCTCAGAGATACGAAATGCAATTAAGAAGTATGAGAGTGACATTTTATGTATTAACGAAGACAATATCGTGTGTAACGTATGTAAAATTGAAATAAAAACCAGAACAACTCAGGCTATAGAGAAACATTGCAAAAGTACATCGCACAGGAAATGCGTTGAAATGAAATCTGAGGAACCATCTACATCACCATCATCATCATCATCATCATCATCATCATCATCATTTAGTTGTGCGGGTCTAACGACACGTGCAATATGATGCTCAGCACAAATATTCCTCTAAAGAAATTGATTGATCCCCATTTTAGAGGTTTTCTTCAGAAATCCTCTGGATACAAAAACTGTTTAAGCGACAGGCGAAGACGATTCAGCTTCGACAACTTACGAGAATATATCGTCGTTTACTGCAACGCCGGTAATTGCATCAATGATGACGATGACTGAACCTTGCAAGGTATGTACTACAGTGCTACAGTACGTTATTTTTCTTTTCCTTCTGACTGTACGGAGATACAGTAGCATGTTGACGTCGTCTGTTTACGTTTAAAACCTGTTCAGCCAATGGTCTGAATGAAAAAAATGTAACATATAGTAAATGTGCACCTACATTCAACGATAAGTCATCCCTCATCCACTGTCTAATTATTATTATTATTATTATTATTATTATTATTATTATTATAGCTTATTAATATTAATGAACCCCTTCTATCTGAACACACAATACAGTTACTCAGTACCAATGTGGTTATGTATTATGGTGCAATAATCATATAGGTTATTGGCTTGGCACACTACCAAACACATTAATAAATTATGACGCGCTAACGAACAGGGGGCGTAGCTCAGATGGTAGAGCGCTCGCTTAGCATGCGAGAGGTACCGGGATCGATACCCGGCGCCTCCAGAATTTTAGCGTAATATCCAGGAGGGAAACATACTTTTATGTAGGCCTACGTAAAGAAAATACTTTTCTCTATGGTAATTCAAGTGTGGATCCAGGTGTGTCCACACATTTTCGGCAATCGCGATTAGAGGCTGTAGTCTGTCACTAGTATCACGTTCCTCTTTCTTCCTCAGTTTCTTGCGATCCCAGTAAGTTTTTTTTTCCCCCCTTCTGTCCCATTTGCACTTTTATAATAAATGTAACCATTTAAAAATAACTTAGTGCTGCTTTTTGCGTAGGTTGTAATTCTAGGTCCGTTGTCCATTTCAACTTTCAGTACTGTGTAAAGTTTACTTGAAGATTTCGAAATGTTGATTTTGTTAAATACACAGCAACATTCATGCCCACGTGCATCAACGTCAGTGTAAAAATCGGTTAAAATTGTCACCTAATCCCTGATTAAGCATTTTTACGGTGGATCAACCTCGGTTACGATTTAAATAGGAGGTTAACCACAGTAATCTCTGACCGGCCATATTCGAGCGGTTAAAGGAGATAACCAGCGATTAGTAGAGCAAGTAAAGCAAAATGGCGGCCAGAGCCACAGATGTTTATTTCGAAGACGACTATTATTGTGCAGTACTTGAATTACTTGGATAGAGCGTGAGCGTGAAGGTTCTATAGTGGAAAGAGAGAATTCTTACGAGGAATTAGGTGACAGAAAATTTCAGGAGGGATTTCGTTTATCAAAATCTACAAATGGATCACTTGAAATAACACAAGAGCAATAATTTTTCTCATACGGATCGGCTGCTTACATTACGATTCTATGTAACTGTTATCTTCTGTATTTTTAGAGGGAATACTCGAATACCGGTATCTCTTTCTCTATGTCACTGGCTGAACAAAGAAAGGCTATGGATGGATCTTAGGATAATGAACAGTTCCCTGGTGTAAATGGGGTCCTGCATCGTACACACATTCCTACTAATCTACTGCATCCTTTTCCTTTATGGATATTCCTTCTTTTTTATATAATATATTTAAATATAGTAATTAAGTCTATCGATACTTCAGCTTCACATTGGGATATATTCATTTTTGCATTCAATTTTCCATTTTGTACGATTTTAACCTAACAGTACTGAAAAACAAAGAAATGCAACTCGCAAATATAACAGCGCCCAAAGGCAAACAAATACAACGCGAAAATGTAGGACACGTTCATTTCGATGTAGAACGTAGTGATCGCAGTCGTTTTTAGACGTTGACTGTTATCTTTGCAGCGGTATGGATGCTTTCCTTTAGTCATTTTGTAGGAACAATTCACCATCATAGACTTTACTCTGGTTAAATGAGGTGTCAGCTATACTTGTTTTTTTTTAAAGATGGGACATGACAGTTAAGCTGCCGAGCTTGGAACTACAGTGCCATGTTGCCAATATGGACTACCACTCTGCCAGCTGATGGTAGCTAGCAATTGTCGTTAAGATGGCTGACGTTAAAACATTCATTGACAATTGACGCGAGGCAAGAAAACAATACAAAAATCGACAGAGAATCAAAGACGAAACGTGCCAATGCTAATTTTGTGTGCACAATAAATTAGCCAAAAGAGCTATTAAGCACTCGCCATATGGAAACTGTAAGTTTGGCAACTCAACCGTTGTTACCATAGCAACAGGCCTACCACGCTATGTGAAATTCAGTTGTTTTTCCGATCGCAACGTTCCTGTCTTGTCCCATCTTAAAAAAAAAAACAAGTTTAGCCATGTTTTTAGTAATCGGTGATTATGAATGGTGCGCAGAAATTACATTTTAACCACGGTTACTGTTTAACCGTCGTTTCGTAGTCTATGATTACTGCGTTTTTAATCGATGTTGATGCACTTCGCCGTAAGACACTGTTCGTGTATTATGTTTTTGTAGAAACGTAATACCTATTTTTTTTAATAAATGATACAAAGTATATTCTGGATAACCGATTCGGGAAAATTTCCATTTTGCAAAATAGACCTCTGGGACTTTTGGTTCGGAAAAAGGATTCGGGAATTTGCTCGGGAACGCTCAGAACAACAGTAGGATGCTACTTCGGCGTCGCCCATCCCATGGGTTCTCTTGCCCCAAACATTCCCATCTAGGAGTGACGGGCCGAAATTGTAATTTTCTTTGCCGCTACTAAAGAAACGAAATTTACAATGTCGAGGAAAATCAAATGACGTCGGAAGAAACCCTATTCTTCCTATCTTGCCCGCCATAAATATCACCATTCCAGTCAGCACCGGGGATCAAACCCGAGTGCGCGTTCTAGCACGACACATTCATACAAGGCAACTTTTTTTCATCTATATCCCGCTAATGATTTTTATCTATCATATATTAACCCTTAGGTCTTGTATTGCAGTGAGACATGAACAACGGCACAAGTATTCGTACACACAATTGATACCAGACTCTAATGAGGGATTGATTTTAGTAGCAACTTGTTTGACATTTTTAATTTCCTTCTAGTTAATTTTGTTTCAATGTCCCATCATTTTAATTAAAAAAAGCGTAATTCAATTAACTTCAGTATCGCTCATTCTGACTCACTAGTGCTCACTATGTGGCCCGCAGGCCACATGAGTTTACACGACCGCATACAGGCCTACAGCCTCCATTGCATTAATTTTTTTTATTAATTTGCTAAATGAAGCAATTTATAAAGCATATGTCAAAATTCCAGCTGAATCTGTGTTTGTGTTATATCTACTACATTTTCTTATTGATTCTAAACTGAAACGGATCATATGGACATTGGAGATAAATGGCTTTCTTCTGCTATCTATTTTTCAACAGTAGAGGTTTTCATTTATCTAGAGAAAATCAAAACTCGAGTGGGATTTAATTGACTATTACACGATTAGAAGAAAGTATATAAAGATTAGAAGTAACGAAGTAATCCAATACAATAAAATATTAATTGGCTTACGAAAATACAACTGTCTTCAATTAATGTATTATTGTACCATCTGAACATTACAAATATTACGCTAGATGCATATTTATTGTCATCAAAATTATAATTCTTTTAGAAATCCAGTTGTTTCCAATTTGTTTACCAGGCCCAGTATTGTGTTTCTTTGGTGGAATTACGAGCCCCAAATTCTCTCTGGTATGCCCTTTGAGTAACTGTAATTGAATTCGTAATCCAGTATTGCTTCACAAGGAAGAGCCGTTCATTTACTGTGTACTGGATTTTCAGTGACTAAAACAAAATGTCGAAAACAGCTGCCGACAATAAGGAATAAAGAAAAAAACATCTGCGCATCTCGTGACAGGGAATCAAAACTCCTGCTTAATTTGACGTTAAAAACTGGTCGTTAAGTGAATTTCCAGCCGAATAAATAAAGAATTTTCAACATTTGCTATAGAGGTCAGTAATCTCCCAAAGATACTCTACATTTGAGGTATAACAAATTGTGGCTAGCATCATTCGTTTTGAAATAAAGAAAGAAAGAAATGTGTTAGTTCTATATAAATCACTCTGTACTTCAAATCGCTTATTTGCTCTATAATTTTTGGCATCTAATGATTATCTTTTCTCTTGTAGTTTATTTGCCTTCCATTTCCAATACTTTGGTTTTGTAGAAATTTTCATATCATACTTTTGTAATTATAACTTATTTAATTTAATTACATTTATTTCAAATCGTATTCTCAATATGCCAATAACACTTGGTTATCTTCAAACAAAATACTATTTATACAACAGTTTTTTTCTGAAAATATATTCCTTTATTGCAGAGCCATCCATTCTTAACGCACTACATACCGTTCATAACAATGCAATGCCGGTGTCCTATGTTAATTAAGAGAGTTGTGCCTTACTTAAATGGCTTTTAAGGAACCCGGAGGTTCAATATGGGTTTCTGGATTCACTCATACGTGCTACATGTCCTGCCCATCTCAAACGTCTGGATTTAATGTTCCTTATTATGTTAGGTGAAGAATACAATGTTTGTAGTTCTGCGTTGTATAACTTTCTCCATTCCCCTGTAACTTCACCCCTCTTAGCCCCAATGTTTTACTAAGCACCTTATTCTCGGACACCTTTAACCTCTGTTCCTCTCTCAAAGTGAGTCCAAGTTTCACAACCATACAGGACAATCGGTAATATAACTGTTTTATAAATTCTAACGTTCAGATTTTTTGAGGGCAGACCGGATAACAAAAGTTTCTCAAGCGAATAACAGCAGCCATTTTCCATATTTATTTTGCGTTTAATTTCTTCTCCAGCGTCATTTATATTTATTACTGTTGCTCCAAGGTACTTGAATTTTTTCACCTTTTCGAAAGATAAATTTGCAATTTTTATATTTCCAATTCGTGCTATGTTTAGTTCACGAGACATAATCTTGAACTTCGTTTTTTTTTTTTTTCAGTGTTTATTTTCAAACCTATCTCCCTACTTGCTTCAAGTAAAATTCCCGTATTTTCTCTAATCGTTTCTGAATTTCCTCCTGACATATTCACAGTTTCAATACTATTCTACTATATCTTCTTTATTTTTCCCCATCTCGTCGTCCTCAATTTCATCTGTTAATTTTTTGTTACAGTATTTGTCGCATCATTCCTTTCGTTTTGACTCTTTTCTTTGATCTTTCTCAATTTCCTTCCTACCTTTCTTTATTTCTGGCTTACCCTCTCTTCCCTTCGCTATTTTTCTTCTTTTTTTCTTTCCTTCTTCCTTTCTTTCCTTCCTCCTTTTCTTCTTTCTTTCTATTTCTTTCCTTCTTTCTTTCTATTTCTTTCTTTCCTTCTTTCTTTCTTTCTTTCTTTCTTTCTTTCTTTCTTTCTCTCCTTTCTCTCGTTCTTTTTTTCCCCATTTTTCTTTCTTCCCATTTTCCTTCCTTCCTATTTCTTTCTCTCTTTTTTTATTTCTTTCCTTCTTTCTTTCTTTCTTTCTTCTTTTCTTTATTTCTTTCAGTCTTTGTCTTCCTTCATTCCTTACTTTCTTTCTTTCTTTCTTATTTTCTTTCTTTCTTTCTTTCTTTCTTTCTTTCAGTCTTTCTGTCTACCTTTCTTTCTTCCTTCATTTCTACCTTTCTTTTTTCTTCCTTTCTTTCTTTCTTTCCTTCTTTCTTTCAGTCTTTCTGTCTTCCTTTCTTTCTTTCTGTCTTTCTGTCTTCTTTTTATTTCTTTCTTCCTTCATTCCTTCATTTCTTTCTTTCTGTCTTTCTTTCTTTCTTTCTGTCTTTCTGTCTTTCTGTCTTACTTTCTTTCTTTCTTTCTTTCTGTCTTTCTGTCTTTCTGTCTTTCTGTCTTCCTTTCTTTCTTTCTTTCTTTCTGTCTCTCTGTCTTTCTTTCTTCCTTCCTTTTCTTTTTTTCTTTCTTTCTTTCAGTCTTCCCGTCTTTCTTTCTTTCTTCCTTCCTCTCTTTTTTCCTTTCTTTTTTTCTTCCTTTCTTTTTTTCTTTCTTTCTTTCAGTCTTCCTGTCTTTCTTCCTTCCTTTCTTTTTTCCTTTCTTTTTTTCTTCCTTTCTTTTTTCTTTCTTTCTTTCAGTCTTCCTGTCTTTCTTTCTTTTCTCCTTCCTTCCTTCCTTCCTTCCTTTCTTCCTACCTTCCTTTCTTTCTTCTTATTTTCTTTGTTCCATTCTTTCTTTTTTTTCTTTCTTTCTTTCTTCCTTCCTTCCTTTCTTTCTTTCTTTCTTCCTTCCTTTCTTTCCCTCCTTCCTTCCTTCTTTCTTTCTTTCTTTCTTCCTTTCTTCCTTTTCTTTCTTTCTTTTTCACTTTCTTCTTTTCTTCCATTCTTTCTTCCTATCTTCTTTCTTTCTTTCTTTCTTTCTTCCTTTCTTTTCTTCCTTCTTTCTTTCTTCCTTTCTTTTCTTCCTTCTTTCTTTCTTCCTTCCTTTCTTCCTTTCTTTCTTCCTTCCTTTCCTTCCTCTTTTCTTTCTTTCTTTCTTCCTATTTTCTTTGTTCCTTTCTTTCTTTTTTCTTTCTTTCTTTCTTCCTTTCTTGCTTTCTTTCTTCCTTTCTTTCCTTCCTCCTTTCTTTCTTTCTTTCTTTCTTTCTTCCTATCTTCTTTGTTCCTTTCTTTTTTCTTTCTTTCTTTCTTCCTTCCTTTGTTACCAACGTCCTCCTCCCTTTCTCCTCCCCCTTATAATAGTGGGTGGGAATCCGTCCCCTGCCTCTAAATGCAAATCTCGTGTTTGCGTGATGCTCCTACAAACGAGAATCTGACGACGGATTGCTGGTGTTATAACCATTCCAAATTCACGTCCAATGCTACATTCTAGGAATGATTCTCTTTCCAATTGGTTGTTTGGAAGGCAGTCGTCACGAAGGTGAGTTGCACCCGTCCGTCTCTGGGCAACTGGTTCCCAACATTTTCTTGCCTATGGGTCAGTTAATCAGCAGAGATTTTTGAGCTCCATAACCCTATATAGCCCTGCCTTCCTCACACACAACTGATATAAGGACAAAAAATTAAGTTGCTGTTTCCATGTCTGGGTATGATTAGACCTATTCTCTTTTAATCGCTCAGTCTAGAACAGCATAATGACAGTAGGTCGTCATTGTAATCGTTACTCTTAGTAATCCCTATTTTCCAACATAAACTCCGATCGTATGTGTCCTTTGTTTAGTGATTATTGTATTAAATGGTAATACTCCATCAGGGAGTCATCCCTCATGCCCCTGTACTGTGTGTGTCTACATATATTTATTCGTGTATCTGCGTGTGTAAGTCGGTGAACAAGAGAAACAGTACCGGTACTTGGGTTTAATAACAATAATAACGAAGTATACAGGGTGATTCACAAGGAATTACCGTCCCTTACGGAACTTATTTCCGAAGACATTCTGAGCAAAAATGTAATTTGTCCTAATCTCAATATTTTCAGAGTTACAATAATTTGAAGTTGTTTGTAAAATACCATTATTCTTGAGTTTTAAGGGTAAAAGAATATTGCAGATAAAGAACGAACTGTTCAGAAGTATCATATCTTTAATTAGCTAATATTCTGAAGCTGGAAATGTGAAATGGGGTAAATGAAAACACAGCATTAATTAAGAAATCAGAAAAAAAATTCATTGGCCATTATAATCAGACAAGTATTATTGAATACTTAGCGAGAAAGGAAGAGAAAGATCCAGAAGAAAATGCATAAATTCATGCTCAGTAGAATGAAGTGCAATATCTACAGGGTGATTCTTATAAAACCGAATCCGATAAATTTGTTACAAAAGGAAAACTAGGCCTATAAAAGGGATTTGTTTCAGACCACTTTTAAAATCAAGCATACGTAATGTGAGCATATGTACATTATTAACAGAGGATAACAGCATTCCACCAACAAATGAAAAATCAAAGACAATAAAGATGGTGCGCGTTCTTATTGAGTCACAAGAGCTTTCCTTGAAAGTCAACAACATTTCAGGACGAAGTTTGGAGGGCTGCAATATGAAATAAACGAATCCCAATTACACCCATATCGAACAAAATTTTCCGGGATGCGGTTGATACTACAAGAAAATATTCACAGAATTTGTGAAGCAACTTGATGACGCAGAACTAGCTCTAGGTTATTTTGCAATTCATTTTTGATTGATTTTCAGAAAAGTCTGTAATACATATTAGGAATATTTATTTATCAGTCACTGACTTTACTGCAATATATGTAGGTACAAAACCTTTGTTCGAGATCGTGCGTATTTGCTTGGTTTCAGCACAAAACCAATCCGCGGAAAGTCTAAAATTCCACATTCAGTATTCCCAATCTAACACACATAACAATTTCCCTCTTCTTACCGCTTAAGTGACATATTGATTTTACTGCTTTAGGCTTTTAACATATTATTTTTAGAGACGTTCAATATAGTAATAATTATAAACTGGAAACTTACCACTGCAATTTCACCTAAATTGCACTGTTAATTATTGTTTTTAAATATTTGCAAAAATTAAGTAAACTCTACAACTCCACTAAAGTTACTGCATTCGTGATGCAAGTAATATTAAGGAAGCCGTGAAAAAATTAACGAGATTCGACTCATCATAGACTGGGGGGGGGGGAAAGACAGACGTATTTCACGGCCTGCTGGAGTATAGTAAACACAGAAAACATTTTAAAGCAACAATGTTGAAGATAGATATTTTTGTTTTGCAAATTTGCCGTCATTGAACAGAAACCAAGATGGAGATTTCATTGCAACTAATTAGAAATTCCTCTTTCAGGTATGTAATAAACGATCTTCGCACAAAATAATGTACGATACACGAGCGGTATGTTTTCTTTCAATTCTCGGAAATTAAAAAAGCTCAACTACGTTCCGAATTTTCAAACTTTTCCTCGAACATGAAAACTTCAACATACCGCTCTTGTAACGCATATTACTATTACGTTACATGTTTTAAAAATCGTATGTATTTGTAGAGACTAATGATATTGCTAGAGTGAATGTCGTATCTGATGATGTTGGCATAGTTCAACGAAAACGTTCATACGATTTTTAAAACATGTAACGTAAAGGTTTTGTACGTACATATGCAGTAAAGTCAGTGACTGATAAATAAATATTCCTAATATAACACTAGGGTATTTTGAGCAAGATGGAATGGTCTGCTAGAGCCTACGTCCGAAAAGTGAATGAAAACTATACTACTTTGACAATCGAATTATATCTGCTGGTCTCTGGCCACCACATTCTCCCGATCTGAGCAGCCCTGATTTCTTATAATGAAGATATCTTAAGGGCAGAATTTTCCATGACAGGCTTCAAACCCTGCAACATCTGAAGGATAACATACAAGGTGAGTCAGGAGAAAAGTTACATGCTGTGAAGGGTGATAATATTGGTGATTCTGAACAATAAAGTTTATATGAACATATGCCCTGTTTCTAACAGTGTCTGACATACAGCTGTTTTAAAATCACGGGCGTCAGTCTTATGTCCTTCATCAGCACTCACATGCGAACGCAACCAAAACGACATCAGTTTGTAGTAGGATCAATGAAACGAATCCTGGGTGTTGGATCGGTCGTGTTGGAGTAATTTCTTGGCCACCGAGGTCACCCGACTTTACTCTATTGGATTACTGTGTGAGGAGTTGCCTTAAGAGCGAAGTCTACAAGCGCAAAGTGGAAATAGGGAGGAACTTCTCGCTCGTATTTTACATGCTTTTCCTCAGGTAAAGGAATGTCCGAATCAGTTCAGGTCAGCAACACAGCAACTATCTACAGACGTGGACAAATTATTAGCAAAATTGAAGATTTTTATTATATATTTTTACAAAATATGATTCTTCAATTTAGACTACAGTTGACATATTTGTATATTTCCAAATAATTAGCCAAATTGAAGATTTGTATAGTATATTTTTCAAAATTGAACCCTTCAATTTGGACTACATTTGATATTTTTGTATATTTACAAATTATTAGCAAAATTGAAGATTTTTATTATATATTTTTACAAAATATGATTCTTCAATTTAGACTACAGTTGACATATTTGTATATTTCCAAATAATTAGCCAAATTGAAGATTTGTATAGTATATTTTTCAAAATTGAACCCTTCAATTTGGACTACATTTGATATTTTTGTATATTTACAAATTATTAGCAAAATTGAAGATTTTTATTATATATTTTTACAAAATATGATTCTTCAATTTAGACTACAGTTGACATATTTGTATATTTCCAAATAATTAGCCAAATTGAAGATTTGTATAGTATATTTTTCAAAATTGAACCCTTCAATTTGGACTACATTTGATATTTTTGTATATTTACAAATTATTAGCAAAATTGAAGATTTTTATTATATATTTTTACAAAATATGATTCTTCAATTTAGACTACAGTTGACATATTTGTATATTTCCAAATAATTAGCCAAATTGAAGATTTGTATAGTATATTTTTCAAAATTGAACCCTTCAATTTGGACTACATTTGATATTTTTGCATATTTACAAATTATTAGCAAAATTGAAGATTTTTATTATATATTTTTACAAAATATGATTCTTCAATTTAGACTACAGTTGACATATTTGTATATTTCCAAATAATTAGCCAAATTGAAGATTTGTATAGTATATTTTTCAAAATTGAACCCTTCAATTTGGACTACATTTGATATTTTTGTATATTTACAAATTATTAGCAAAATTGAAGATTTTTATTATATATTTTTACAAAATATGATTCTTCAATTTAGACTACAGTTGACATATTTGTATATTTCCAAATAATTAGCCAAATTGAAGATTTGTATAGTATATTTTTCAAAATTGAACCCTTCAATTTGGACTACATTTGATATTTTTGTATATTTACAAATTATTAGCAAAATTGAAGATTTTTATTATATATTTTTACAAAATATGATTCTTCAATTTAGACTACAGTTGACATATTTGTATATTTCCAAATAATTAGCCAAATTGAAGATTTGTATAGTATATTTTTCAAAATTGAACCCTTCAATTTGGACTACATTTGATATTTTTGCATATTTACAAATTATTAGCAAAATTGAAGATTTTTATTATATATTTTTACAAAATATGATTCTTCAATTTAGACTACAGTTGACATATTTGTATATTTCCAAATAATTAGCCAAATTGAAGATTTGTATAGTATATTTTTCAAAATTGAACCCTTCAATTTGGACTACATTTGATATTTTTGCATATTTACAAATTATTAGCAAATTGAAGGTTTTTATTGTATATTTTTACAAAATTCGATTCTTCAATTTGGACTACAGCTGACATTTTGGATATTTCCAAATTATTAGCAAAACTGAAGATTTTTGTTTTATATTTTTACAAAATTTGGCTCTTCAATGCAGTTGACATTTTTGCTAATTTACAAATTATTAGCAAAATTGAAGATTTTTATTATATATTTTTACAAAATATGATTCTTCAATTTAGACTACAGTTGACATATTTGTATATTTCCAAATAATTAGCCAAATTGAAGATTTGTATAGTATATTTTTCAAAATTGAACCCTTCAATTTGGACTACATTTGATATTTTTGCATATTTACAAATTATTAGCAAATTGAAGGTTTTTATTGTATATTTTTACAAAATTCGATTCTTCAATTTGGACTACAGCTGACATTTTGGATATTTCCAAATTATTAGCAAAACTGAAGATTTTTGTTTTATATTTTTACAAAATTTGGCTCTTCAATGCAGTTGACATTTTTGCTAATTTACAAATTATTAGCTAAATTGAAGATTTTTATTATATATTTTTTACAAAACTTGACTCTTCAATTTAAACTACAGTTGACATTTTTGCATATTTCTGTCTACTGTAATGATGGAAATATGCAAAATTGTCAACTGTAGTCTAAATTGAAAAGTCCAATTTTGTAAACAGAATTATCATAAAAATCGTCAATTTTGTTAATAATTTGTCCACGTCTGTATAAGAGCTGTAAACTGCATTGAAGTTGACGGTGGAGTTTTTGAAACAGAACATACTATCGTCTACTACATTTTTTATGTTCTTCATTGTTTCCATTAGTTCTCTCCGAAACCGTTAAGAACAGGATATTTGTTCATATATACTTTTTTGTTCAGAATCATCAATATTATCACCTCTCAAACCATGTATTGCATTGTATTTATTAACATTCCCTGGTATTCATACATTGCTTTACAGCTAGAATATGGAACAAGCCAAAAAACTTAATGCTATTATAAAGTCTTAATTTATAGTCATAGCATAGATGAAATATATACAGACGAGATTTACAATATAGTCTACTAGTACAACACAAAGTTTTAGTATCAATTTCATGAAGTGTTATTGTATGTCATGAATTCACTTACAGAATAAAGGCGTGAGAAATTAGGTACTTCTTTAATTTGGCCCTAAATAATCTTATGTTTTGAGTTTCATTTTTTATATCGATAGGGAGGCTATTAAAAATTTTTACTGCCATATAACGCACTCCTTTTTGATAGCACGATAGACTTACCGATGGATTATGAAAGTCATTTTTTGACGTGTATTTATGCTATGAACTGTTGAATTAGTTACAAAGTTTTCAAGATTACATACGAGGAAGACTATTAATGGAAAGATGTACTGACAAGCCATGGGCATTATTTGTAGTTTTTTGAAAATAGTCCTACAAGATTCCCTAGATTTGGCACCTACTATTATTCTAATTACTCTTTTTTGTAATAGAAATATACTGTTACTATCTGTGGAACTTCCCCAGAATATTATTCCAAAACTCATTACCGAGTGGAAGTATGCAAAGTATATTGTTTTTAAGGTATTGATATTTACTATCTTTTGCATAGTTCTAATTTTTCCTCCTGACTCACCCTGTATCTAGAGAAATCAAAATGAAGTGATGTTTGCACAAGTAAACCGAAACATGATGTGCCGAGTCGAAGTATTCTTAACGGAGAAAGGCGATAACTTCCAGCACCTGAAGTTACATGCACATATATTGACGAGACGGTTAGCACGTCTTAGCGTGTAACGAGCGGACTCGGGTTCAAATCCTGGTTGGGGGAAGTTACCTGGTTCAGGTTTTTACTGAGGATTTCTCTCAACCAATTGAAGCAGAATTGCTGGGTAACTTTCGGCATTGGACCTCGGATTCATTTCGCCATCATAATTACACTTCCCCTCTTTCATCATCATTATCATCATCATCATCATCTCCGTTTCTTTCCTAGGTTTCAGGCTTGCTCCGATGTAGAGTCGACTGAGGCCCGCCGCCGTACTTGGACCCTGTGGATATGTGGTCATTCGTTGTTGGTGGTAGCGCTATGCACCGTGGGTTCTTCACTGGGCTCATGGTAACTCGTGGGATCGGAGTTGAAGGACCGCGATCATGTAGGCTGTAAGAAGTTCGGAGTCGCCGTGCAGGGGGATCTGTGGCGCGGGGGACCTTAGGACATCCCAGGTAGTACAATGGGCCCACCAGAGTGGCCTGCGTGCGAGGACAGCCGCAGCCCGTGCCCTCTCCAGAAGGGAGACATATAGGTAGACAGAATGTGCACATGTTTCATATGAACCAAGGTAAGTCGCCTGCGAATTTTACCATTTTGTCTTCATTTGTGAATTATAGGTAAGACATTGGGTTCAGAATAACTCTGTACTGTAATAAAGGAATTAAAAAAAAACCAAGAGAGGAATAAAAACTTATCTGAAGTGAAAACGCGAAGCCATTATAAATTATTATTATTATTATTATTATTATTATTATTATTATTATTATTATTATTATTATTATTATTGCTGTTGATTGATCAAAATATTTAATCGATTAAATATTTGAATTTAATCGATTAAGTGCCGCTCTGCGTTTAGTAACAATGTTACCTGCATCACTAAACACGAAAAAACTTATTTTTCTGTCAAGCACTTCTCCACGATCGCTCAATTTAAATCCAAACGTTTCATCGAGTTTACATCTCAAATTCTCATATGACATAATGGAGTTTACACTTTTCACAAACCACAGAAAACTGATTTTTTTTTCTTTTTCAAACTAAACATACAACCTTCATATACAAACTCAGTACAGAAACTGAAACGCAAAACTACAGCGATCGAAACAGGAGACTGGCCCCTATTGTAATCGATGTAGTTATACGCTCTCACTTGCAACAGTGTAGACACGGCTATTTTAAAAGGGATGAGGGGAACGAATCCCAGAAAAGTATGTACTTCATATGCTAGGAAGATGAGCTGACAACAAGGTGGAAGTTTTCTTGGAAAACCATAAAACTTAATAAGGGTTTTTGCATTGTGTTCCATCTTTCAATACAGGTAGACTAAGTCATTGTCCTTATATTTCCATCTCTTTCTGAAGTATTTGCGCAAAGATTTTCCCTACGCTACCTGGTTTACAATTAGAAAATAACAGTAGGCTACTATTGTACTTTTAAGTAAGCAATTTCCGAGAGAGGAATAGTGCCGGAATTTTAGTATGAGTTTATATTAATAAAATAATAATTAATATCAACTACAACTGATTAATTTTAATCGACTCGATTATTCGATTAAATATTTTTATCGATTAATCTTAAAACAGAAATTGATCGATTAATTGATTAGATTAATCGATTAAATCCCACAACACTAATTATCATTATTATCATTATTATTATTATTATTATTATTATTATTATTACTATTATTATTATTATTTGCAACTGAATTCTTTTTCCTTCTTTAAGTTAAGTATATCTACAGCCATGAGTAGCTATTTCTTAATGCATGATATGTAGTAGTTATCGCGTGTGTTCACTTGTTATACATTCTATCAGAAGAACTTGCTTAGCGGCTGATAGCTTCTTAACGTAACAAACGGTACTAAGCAAAATAGTTTAAAGTGTCCTTTAACTTATGACAATAAGTAAATAAATAACACTTGGGGGCGTGGCTCAAACGGTAGAGCACTCGCTTAGCATGCGAGAGGTACTGGGATCGATCCCCAGCGCTTCCAAATTTTTACATTTTAATTAATTTTACCATGTGATGTTTCTTTGGGGCCTAATTATGTCGCTATCCTTCCAGCTACCTGAATTCATTGGGGTATAACTATGCAATGCCTAAACCTACTGATACAACACTTTCAGACTTTTTTTATCTTGTACGGAGGAGGGACTCGAAGGCTTTCACTGCAGCCTGAGGCTTATTGTGCTTACCACTCCTATTCTGTAAATGATTGGGTAGCCTAACGGCCGCGCTCTTGTACAAGTAGGCCTACAGCACGTCGCACCGTGAACTGAACTCGGACTGTGGTATGGATGATGATGATATGTGAATTAATGATGGCGAAATGAGTCCGAAAGTTACTCAGCAATTCTGCTTCAATTGGTTGAGGGAAAACCCCGGAAAAAACCCCACCCAGGTAACTTGTCCCAGCCAGGATTTGAACACGGGCCCGCTCGTTTCACGGTCAGACGCGCTAATCGTTACTCCACTACTTTAAGACTTGATATCAATCCTATTTAAGATGGCGGTAATTGCCTTGTATTTACAAGATTCTCTAGTTAAAGTGCTAAAAATATATCTGGAACTGGTCTCTGGCATTAGAAGAAATGACAAGCCCGAAAGGATATATAATTATTCCAGTACATTTATTGGTACAGTAAAGTTCATTTTTAGGTAAGAAAAAACATTAATTCACTTTTGCTCTCATATAGATCCATAGATCGACGAAAGCAAATTAAATATGGGAGCTACAACTAACAATAAAAAGTACACACATACCCCATACTATTTCAAATTAGAAATTCCGAGATGTTTCCACTATTGAGTCTGAATGGATGTTAACAATGACTCTCATTAAAAGATGTTTAATGTTGTAAAAATATAAAAAGCCTAGTATCACTCTAATGGTAATAACAGAGTAGATTTCTGCTATGAAGATAAATTCGTGTTGTGGTAACCGAAAATGGACTATAGTTTATCATTTTGGGTTTACATTTGATTATATGGTTTGAAGGAAAGGAGAAGGAAAAAAAAAAGACGACGAAGAGGGAATTATTGTTGCCTCATGCTATGTACCTCCTCCAACCTAGCCAACCTTTTTGCCCCCTGGTGATAAAACGCACAAACTACCACGCCATGCTGGAGCTCGTGCCCTCGTACTAAAACAACTGACACACGAGATCGCGTGAAGCTTGGTAATTTGGCGGCAAACCGAGAGAAATTTCTTTTGTGACTTTTTTTTTCTTTCTTTCTTCTTTTAAAAAACTGTACAGTCATGCTGAACCACAATGCAATACAAGATGGAATCCGAATCAACATTTTTCTACAACATTAGCTGCTCATTTCTGAAATTGCTTGAATACCGTAGCCTAATTGAGACTTTAGAATGTAATGCGAATATGAAGTTTGTTTTCACATAGCCCACGACACATATAAATATCGAAACTTGTCTCTATAAACAATTGGTGCTCTTCAATTGTAAAGTAGCAATAAAATATTACAATGATGAGTACGTTGTAAGTTTCAATTTGTAAGCATTTGTATCTTTGAACCTATCCAAATCTAGTTCGATATTCTACGAAGAAGCTTGACAAAAAAGTTACGAGATAGATTTATTTCTCTCGGAGTATTTTACTAATACATATTATTTCAGTGATTTTCAAGAATTTCGATGGTTTATAAGAAAAAACAAACATATAATTGAATCGCACTTTTTAGAAAGGAGCTAAGTCAAAATATGCTACTTTTCTGAAGAGCAAAAGAAACTTATTTTATGAATAAATACCAGTTTACCATCGCCGTATATAAATATCAACTTGATGTTAAAGATACAGGGAGAGGTTGGACTAAGTGTTTTTCTCCGCCAATTAGTCCGCATTGAAAGTATTAATCATTTCATCAGTTAAAATAAAAATCGCAAATTTTGACTTCGTTCCTTTCTAAAAGTGCGATTCATTATTATATACATATACATAAAAATCGAAATAATTTTGAATTGTATTCTCATAGTTATGAAACAAAAGGTATGAATTCTTTAAGATTGTTTGAATCAAAATGCAACACTGTTACAGTATTTAATCATAGTAGTAATTAAGGCCCAAGAATATATAACAATCTTGTCAATTCTAATAGTTCTAGTATTAAATTTAAAAAGTTATGTATGGATTTTATAAAAATTGAAAAATTGTAAATTTAAATTTATATACTATAATTGCACAGTAGACATAAGACAAATTTTATTGCATACTTATTAATTTCAATTCAGGAATCTGCTCCTGAGCACGAGTTCTACTCTTTCAGGGGCGAGCTAAGTTTATCTGTATATATTATATTTTATGTTACAATTATTAGCAAAATAATAAATAAATAAATAAATAAATTTGTTACGTGAAAAAATTGAACAACCAAATAGTAAGGTTATACTACAGTCTAGTATATACAGTCACGAAGCTTGAGTTGTGAGGGTGCTAGGAACAACAGACTGTGTCGGTACTATTTCGCATTGTCTGTAATGAGGCGATATTAGCGATCCTAATGGTTAGCAACCATCTATGGATGCATATTTACTACGTATTAAGCTTCGTGACTGTATATACTAGACTGTGGTTGTACTAGAAGTATAACTTATTATGCGATACCCACTTCAAAGGATAGATTAGTACCTAGTTACTTAAAGCAATAAAATTAATTAATACAAATACTGTCTTTGTAATAGATACCGAAGACATCATTACGTCTGCTGATACAACAAATTCATTACAGACCAACCAGATGATACAATAAAGTCTGCTGTATATTACTTTAAAAGACCGCTACGACAAACATTGAGTATAACAATTACCTTTTGATATCTTTTTGATATATTTATAGTTATGTAACGTGTTGTGTCCAAAATAATTATAAATAAAATGTTCAAATTACGTCACATGCTTAATATTGTAATTACTGGCATAGAGATATTTATTTTTATGATTACTATTTTGCAGATAGCATTTTCAAATGCTAATAGCTTTTGTGTGTCAAAATCTAAATTTAATTATGGTAACGTTTACTTCAGAAGACAAGAGCAGGTGAAAGCAATAATCTAAGACAAATATGTAAGTTACGAAATACCCTCCAAAGTGCATCGATCGATAGGCTATTAAGAAAGTGATAGAAGCTAAATTTAGGATGAACGCTGCAGATAATACGTTATCTTTAAATTGAGTGTGTATATTTACCTAACACCAAGATATTTATTTTATTTGTGTATTTATTTATTTTACTGCCAGAAAATTTCAAATGAATACAAATTAATATAATATAATATAATATGAACTATGAATATATCAGCTTCTTGTCTATGTGGATGACGTGAATATGCTAGGAGAAAACCGTCAAACGATTAGGGAAAAAACGGAAATTTTACTTGAAGCAAGTAAAGCGATCGGTTTGGAAGTAAATCCCGAAAAGACCAAGTGTATGATTAGGTATGTCTCGTGACGAGAATATTGTACGAAATGGAAATATAAAAATTGGAGATTTATCCTTCGACGGGGTGGAAAAATTAAAATATCTTGGAGCAACAGTAACAAATATAAATGACACTCGGGAGGAAATTAAACGCAGAATAAATATGGGAAATGCGTGTTATTATTCGGTTGAGAAGCTTTTATCATCTAGTCTGCTGTCAAAAAATCTGAACGTTAGAATTTATAAAACAGTTATATTACCGGTTATTCTGTATGGTTGTGAAACTTGGACTTTCACTCTGAGAGAGGAACATAGGTTAAGGGTGTTTGAGAATAAGGTGCTTAGGAAAATATTTGGGGCTAAGCGGGATGAAGTTACAGGAGAATGGAGAAAGTTACACAACACAGAACTGCACGCATTGTATTCTTCACCTGACATAATTAGGAACTTGAAACCCAGACGTTTGAGATGGGCAGGGCATGTAGCACGTATGGGCGAATCCAGAAATGCATATAGAGTGTTAGTTGGGAGACCGGAGGGAAAAAGACCTTTAGGGAGGCCGAGACGTAGATGGGAGGATAATATTAAAATGGATTTGAGGGAGCTGGGGTATGATGATAGAGACTGGATTAATCTTGCACAGGATAGGGACCGCTGGCGGGCTTATGTGAGGGCGGCAATGAACCTTCGGGTTCCTTAAAAGCCATTTGTAAGTAAGTAAGTAAGTAAGTATGAACTAGCCCAGCCCTGAATGAGAAAGACTCGTGCTCAGGAGGGGACTCCAATACAAACAAAAATAAAATTGAGAGTGAATAAATTACAGATTGAACAGTTTCATTATCTTTAAACCCAAACTATAAATCCAATACTTTTTCCTTATTTTTTTATTAATTTGGAGAGGATTAGTTTTTAAAATAATATTACAATAAAATTTGTTTAATAATCTGGGACCTTGACTCATGCTATGGTAAAAAGCTGTATTGATTTTACACTTAGGTTCAGAGAAACGTAGAGAATTCATATTTTTAGTTCTACGTATATTTATATATATACCTTTCAAAGTTATTAAGATCTCTGTGAAAATATTTTAATAAAATAAAATAATAAATGTGTTTAATGTTGAAAACTTTGAAATGTTTAAACAACAGTTCAGTTGAGCAATCTTTCTGCTTTTTAAAACAAGTTTTTAATACTTTTTTCTATAGTAAAATTAACGGATGAAGGTTTGATTTATAAGTTGCACCCTAACCTGTAATACCATACATAAATACAGATTGAAATAATGCTAAATAAATTGTACGTAAACAGTTAATTGATAAAATATTTCTTAGAATAACAAAGTAATATATTGTTTTATGTAATTTATTACAAATATAATGAATATGATTCTTACATTTTAAATGATTATCAATAATTATACCTAAGTATTTAACGTCATTAACTTCATTAATAACTGAACAATTGCAATTTATATCGGAACAGTCAAAATTATGCATTGTAATTTGTAGTACAGATGAAATTAATTTATTACCTTTATTATTTAAAGAAAATGGGATAGCTATTCTTTTATCTTCATTAATTACAAGAGAATTCAAATCGAACTATTTTTTTTATTAATTTTAAGCCGCAATTTAGTAAATAGGCTATACAGTAAATATAATAAAGCATCTGTGATAAGATTATCGTAAAAATACCAGATAATTTATGAATCGATACTGTGCTTATTAAAATACTATCACAATTTATAATATCAAACAAAACTCTGTTATCTGAATAAATTGCGAAATTTACCTCGTTCTTGAAGATGCCTCTCTAATCAGAAGGTGTATAAAGTAGAATTAACCAATATCTGTGAAGAGAACAAATTTAAAATACGGATTAATATTCAATAGTGTTTTTCCGACATCAGTAATGTCTTAGGCCCACTTGCATAAACATTGCTAACTGATGTTCACTATTGATCAAAGATCAGGGCCTGAACTGAGTTGACTTATCTGAAAACCAAAAATGAATAGTAAAATAACATAACAGGAGTATCGAAATGGGATTAAAATTAAAAATAAACACACAAAACACGTACTATAAGATACACTGGGTTACCTTCAGCACATTAACAAGCTCCACGATGATAAACAACCTAAAATATGTTTTATTAAAAACGTTAGGCCTAATGGATAGCGAGATCTTGAAGACTCAAAAGAAGATGGATGGAGAAGGGATAAATTAATTTTACAAGACAGGGCCAAATATTCCTAAGCTTCGGAATATGTGTTATAAGACTTTCTTGTGTTAAATTCTATCATACTTGGTTTTTCATGTTTCGACCTATTATGGGTCATCCTCAGAACTGGTCGTTGTTGGTTTTCGAGCCTCTTGTTTTGTTTCCTGTGAGGGTGTGTTCGTGTGGTGTAATGTAGAGTCAAAGAGTGTGTGTGTTCTGAAATTGAGTTGTGTGTTGAGAATTTCATTGGGGTGTGTTTTTGTGTGTCTGTATATTTCATATTGTTCTAGTGTGTTTAGTTTCTGGCTTTTTGGTTGGATGTGTAATATTTCCATGTCTGTGTTGATATCTCTGTAGGCGTAGTTAGCATTTGTGATGTGTTCTGCATATGTGGAGGTGTTTTGTAATTTTGTTATGGCCGTGATGTGTTCTCTGTAACGTGTTTGAAATGATCTGCCTGTCTGTCCTATGTAGAAGTTGTTGCAGGTGTTACATTTGAGTTTGTATACGCCTGTGTGATTGTATTGGTTTGTTTGTGTTGTTTGTGTGTTGAGATGTTTTTTTACAGTATTATTTGTTCTGTATGTGGTGTTGTAATTTAATTTCTTGAATGAGGTTGCAATCTTGTGTGTGTTTTTATTTTCGTATGTCAGTGTTATGTATTTTTTGTGTTCTTGTATTTGTGTTGTATTCTTATGTTTTTTGTGATTATGTTTAGTCTTACGTATTATGTTGTCTATTATGTTGGGGTTGTATCCGTTTTCTTGTGCTATGTATTTGATTGTGTTTAGCTCTTCGTTGTAATCCTGTTGGTTCATTGGTATGTTGAGTAGTCTGTGTACCATTGTTCGGAATGCAGCTTGTTTGTGTTGTGTTGGGTGGTTGGATGTGTTGTGTATGTGTGTTGTTGTTGTTGTGGGTTTTCTGTATACTTTGAATGTGTGTTTGTTGTCTAACAACAACGACCAGTTCTGAGGATGACCCATAACAGGTCGAAACATGTAAACCAGGTACGATAGAATTTAACACAAGAAAGTCTTATAATACATATTCCGAAGTGATACAGAGTTAACAGTTCTGTAATCAAGATGTATATTCCTAAGCCTTCTCTGTTAATAATGATGACGAAAATAATAATATATTTGATAATTATTCTTAGCTATAGAGACCAAAGGGATAAAAATATTCTCAGCCATGCTCTAGATCAGGCATGTCAATTGAAGCCCACAGAAGCAAGCGCGCTCTTTAGAGCCCAGGAGAGCCTGAGCGCTTTACAACGGAAAGGAAAGAGACAGACGAAATGGAAGAGAACTTATTAAAACTGTATCCATGTTAATTTTTAGATTTGCCTGAGAAGTATAAGTACATTACAAAATATTTATTTTATTTATTTTATTTTTTTGTTTATTTATTTAAATTTAAATATACAGAATAAAGAATATAATTACAAACAAACAAGAGAAATAGAAATAAAATAATACAAACAATATAAAACAGGAGATACAGTAGTATTAACAAAATTTGAGACCGAATGAGCAGCGCTCGTGTTCGGTCGCAGTTCAGATATAATATTAATAATAAGAATGTAAGTTTTAATTTTAATGCATATTTTTCACAAGTTTGATTTTTTTATTCAAAAGAAATATTTTCTCAATTTTTCGTATAGAAAAGTGAAATTTTCAGGTATAGGCCTATTTATTTGGTAGCCTTACAGAATAATTTCGTAAATCTAATATACCGTATATAACTTACATATTACTGAAAATAGTGCATTGAAAATTTTGAAAATATTCGCATGGAAATTGTTAGTAAGGAAATTAATTAACAAACCAACTACTGTTACATCATAAGCAAAACATACGTGCCCATGTGTTGTAAAAATGTCAGCTCTATAGCTTCAGCATATTTCGAGAAAATAATTTAATATTCTGATGATAGGAAGTTGCTCACAAATATCACCTTAAAAGCATAATGCGATAAGAGTTTTGTTATGTAATATTAGTTACACTTAAAACAGATACAGTACCTAGGTAACTTTGCTTTGTACTGTAATATTGTTTTGATTAGTTTACTGATTACTTTTGTGAGGCTAAAGATACCATCAATATAAATTTCAACTTATCTTGTCCTACTCAATCTCTTTCTTTGGAATATCACTTTCTTTATGAATGATGTGTTTCATCCACTTAATACAGTATAATATTATACTACTATGGAATTTAACTGAATTACTTAACTCTCTATTATGTTATTAAGATTTAAAACACAAGTGCAATATTAAGAAATCAGTATTAGTACTTTTGTTTTACAGACAATATAGATAATATTAAACAGAAAGAATCCATATAAAAATAACGACATAAAATTTCACTTTCCGTTTGAAGTTTGTGCACCACTGTTTTCTTTATCCAACAGGTTGCTTATTCATATACACAACCCTTCCTCTTTCCATACTTAGCGCTTGCTGCCCACGCACGACGTCAAGGTCAGAAAAATGCTCTTGCTTTGACATCACTGCTCTAGATACAATAGACGGGGCAAGTGCCCTGCAGTGAGTGTCATAGGACGCCAGAAGGGCGTGAGAGTCGCTTTGAAACTGGCGGAGATGAGTCCCTTGCCTCCGGCTGGAACCGAACCCACAGTATAGATGTAGTATTCAATTTGATTCTGCAAGCATTGCACGCATCAGAGGCGTAAGTGTCTTGTTACCCACGAATCCTGCAGCCGAAACGTACTGGAGGGGCTGCAGTTAATAGTAACTTTAGCCAACAGCGTGATTATAAATAGGGACTTAATTTGACTATCAGAAAACAGGAGCGCACGAAATTCACAAGTGTTGTGCAGTGTGTGCATGTTTACAGGGGTTGAAATTATAAGGCCAGGAAGTAATTAATACTTAATGGCGATATTGATGGAAATACTTGCACGATATTGAACGTCAGGGTAGAATGTAATAGACGCGTTTTTTACTCTCAGTAAAACAAAAAACAAAGTACTATATGCAATTACATTTATTTTTATTGTTTATTATTGACTATTACACTCTTACTACGTCATACTACTTTTGACCAATAAAACGGTACGAAAGGACGTATTTCAACCAATCATGGCTGCTTATCGCACAATTTTATCGCGTCCCTAGCATTTGTTTAATTTTAACGCGTCCCTAGTTTCTTTGTTTGCCAACATTTGAAACTGCGCTGGTCTGGAGGTCAAAAAAAAAAAAAAATATATATATATATATATATATATATATATAATTACAAACCACTCCAGTCGATGCACAGCAATTTCAAATATGACTCGCAGTGGCATTCAAGAACAAGAATTAATAAAAATCACTGATCATAACTATGCATCTTCTGAAATCCGATTTACAAATAAATGAAGAGCACCATTCGGAAATCCTGAATAAGTTGAATACACCATGTAGGCCTAAATCAACGAGTTCTACTTCTATTACGCACACGTCCAATATAACATCAATTGAACCACCAACCACATTCAAATTTGAAAATTGTACATTCAATAATTATTCCTTTTAAAATTATTCATGTTTATTTTTATGTCATCGTCGTTAATTAAAACTTTTCTAACACTTGTGTATATTAGTTAGGTTATGTTATAGCTTCTGCTATATGATATTATGGATAGTCACGTATCAGAGATTGTTTAATATTAAAATTTATTGAATATCATCTGTAAAGTGACGTTGATTACTGGGATTCGGATAATTGAAGTGGAATGTTGCATTTTAATAAAAATGAAGCTGAATCAACAAAGCCTTCTTGACTAGTAACATTGCCATCGTGTATAATAGATCGAGAACGTCTCGACGAGAAGGCATTGCTCACTACTGCCATCTAGCATGCATCTAGCGTAATATTTGTAATGTTGAGATGGTACAATAATACATTTGAAGACAGTTGTATTTTCGTAAGTCAATTAATATTTTATTGTATTGGATTACTTCGTTACTTCTAATCTTTATATACTTTCTTCTAATCGTGTAATAGTCAATTAAATCCCACTCGAGTTTTGATTTTCTCTAATTAAATCAAAACGTCTAGTGAGGTTACTGTTGATAATACGTCAAACCTGTAGTAACTTTCGAGGAGTTTCACTTTTGTTAACGTCCAACAAAATTTTGTCGAATATCCTTTTGAGAAGATTAACTCCATATGTAGATCAAATTATTGGGGCGTAATAGATCGACTATTGATCAGATTATTTGTATTCAACAGATAATGGAGAAAAAATGGGAGTAGGCAGTACATAAGTTATTCATAGATTTCAAAAAGGCGTATGACTCGGTTAAGAGAGAAGTTTTATATAATATTCTTATTGAATTTAGTATTCCCAAGAAACTAGTTCGATTAATTAAAATGTGTCTTAGTGAAACTTACAGCAGAGTCCGTATAGGTCAGTTTCTATCTGATGCTTTTCCAATTCACTGTGGGCTAAAGCAGGGAGATGCACTATCACCTTTGCTTTTTAACTTCACTCTAGAATATGCCATTAGGAAAGTCCAGGATAGCAGAGAGGGTTTAGAATTGAATGGGTTACATCAGCTTCTTGTCTATGCGGATGACGTGAATATGTTAGGAGAAAATCCACAAACGATTAGGAAAACATGGAAATTTACTTGAAGCAAGTAAAGAGTTTGGTTTAGAAGTAAATCCCGAAAAGACAAAGTATATGATTATGTCTCGTGACCAAAATAATGTACGAAATGGAAATATAAAAATTGGAGATTTATCCTTCGAATTAGGAAAAATTAAAATATCTTGGAGCAACAGTAACAAATATAAATGACACTCGGGAGGAAATTAAACAAAGAATAAATATGGGAAATGCGTGTTATTATTCGGTTCAGAAGCTTTTGTCATCTAGTCTGCTGTCAAAAAATCTGAAAGTTAGAATTAATTATAAAACAGTTATATTACCGGTTGTTCTGTATGGTTGTGAAACTTGGACTCTCACTTTGAGAGAGGAACAGAGATTAGGGGTGTTTGAGAATAAGGTTCTTAGGAAAATATTTGGGGCTAAAAGGGATGAAGTTACAGGAGAATGGAGAAAGTTACACAACGCAGAACTGCACGCATTGTATTCTTCACCTGACATAATTTGGAACATTAAATCTAGACGTTTGAGATGGGCAGGGCATGTAGCACGTATGGGCGAATCCAGAAATGTATATATATAGAGTGTTAGTTGGGACGCCGCTGGGAAAAAGATCTTTGGGCAGGCCGAGACATAGATGGGAGGATAATATAAAAATGGATTTGAGGGAGGTGGGATATGATGATAGAGACTGGATTAATCTTGCTCAGGATAGGGACCAATGCCGGGCTTATGTGATGGCGGCAATGAACCTCCGGGTTCCTTAAAAGCCAATAAGTAAGTAAGTATATGTGAAACAACAGCATGTTGCAAATAATAGGTTAGGAAAAGATATTATTATTATTATTATTATTATTATTATTATTATTATTATTATCATTAATTTTATTTACTGTTCTGCCTAAGGGCAGTTCTTTCAATGCAAACCCAGCTTTCTCCAATCTTTCCTATTTTCTGCCTCCCTCATCGTTTCCTCATATGATCCATATTTATTATTATTATTATTATTATTATTATTATTATTATTATTATTATTAATTTTATTTAGTGTTCTGCCGAAGGGCAGGTCTTTCAATGCAAACCCAGCTTTCTCCAATCTTTCCTATTTTCTGCCTCCCTCATCGTTTCCTCATATGATCCATATTTATTATTATTATTATTATTATTATATTATTATTATTATCATTATTATTATTATTAATTTTATTTAGTGTTCTGCCGAAGGGCAGGTCTTTCAATGCAAATCCAGCTTTCTCCAATCTTTCCTATTTTCTGCCTGCCTCATTGTTTCCTCATATGATCCATATTTATTATTATTATTATTATTATTATTATTATTACTATTATTATTATTATTAATTTTATTTAGTGTTCTGCCGAAGGGCAGGTCTTTCAATGCAAACCCAGCTTTCTCCAATCTTTCCTATTTTCTGCCTCCCTCATCGTTTCCTCATATGATCCATATTTATTATTATTATTATTATTATTATTATTATCATTATTATTATTATTAATTTTATGTAGTGTTCTGCCGAAGGGCAGGTCTTTCAATGCAAACCCAGCTTTCTCCAATCTTTCCTATTTTCTGCTTGCCTCATTGTTTCCTCATATGATCCATATTTATTATTATTATTATTATTATTATTATTATTATTATTATTATTAATTTTATTTAGTGTTCTGCCGAAGGGCAGGTCTTTCAATGCAAACCCAGCTTTCTCCAATCTTTCCTATTTTCTGCCTCCCTCATCGTTTCCTCATATGATCCATATTTATTATTATTACTATTATTATTATTATTACTATTATTATTATTATTATTGTCATTATTATTATTGTCATTATTATTATTATTATTATTATTATTATTATTATTATTATTATTCAATGCCACCAGGTTGTCATTTTGACGTTTCTGGTCTCTCCTGCCACTGGCTTATTGTAACCCACTTCTGAGGTTGGGGTGCCTGGAAGGCAGAGTTACACTGTCCCGTTGATGATGATCTGATAGGATAACTATGAAGTGCCAGGAGAGGTCTTAAACCTAAGCCTAGCCTAATTTCCAGACCATGGACGAACACAGGAACATTCCCCCTTTAAGCAAAAATTCCTGTATTCGAAACGGGAATCGAACCCGGGACGTCGTGAACTGTAGTCAGGAGCTCTGACCACTAGCCCAAGAGTCTATTATTATTATTATTATTATTATTATTATTATTATTAGTATTATTATTATTATTATTATTATTATTATTATTATTATTATTATTATTATTTGCGATTGCATATAGCCTAAATGTCTATGATTATTCGCCAAACGAACAAAAAATCCATTCAGACGAGGAAAAAATCGACAGAAGCATAGATTTACTATGCTCCATATCGTTACTTAGAACTACGTGAAGCTGGTGCGAAATATGAAACGAGGAGAACAAGGGAAATCAAAGACAACAAAAGGAATACAAGAAGAACGGGAAGACAAGGAGAACAAGGCAAAGACAAGGAGCAGAAAGAAGAGGACAAGTACAACAAGGGGAAAACCAGGAGAACAAGGGGGAGACAAAAATAAGTGTTATTGTTGCTCCGGATATTTGAATTTTTCCACCTTTTCATACCATAAACTTCCAATTTTCATACTTCCATTTCGTACTATGTTCTGGATAATCGTATAATTTGTCTTTTCGAGATTTACTTCCTAACCTATCGCTTTACTTGCTTCAAGTAAAATTCCCGTGTTTTCCCTAATCGTTTGTGGATTTTCTCCTAACATATTCACGTCATCCGCATAGACAAGCAGCTGATGTAACACGTTCAATTCCAAACCCTCTCTGTTATCCGGACTTTCCTAATGGCATACTCTAGAGCAAAGTTAAAAAGTAAAGGTGATAGTGCATCTCCTTGCTTTAGCCCACAGTGAATTGGAAACGCATCAGACAGAAATTGACCTATACGGACACTGCTGTACGTTTCACCGAGACACATTTTAATTAATCGAACTAGTTTCTTGGGAATACCAAATTCAATAAGAATCTATACTAATACTAAATCTGTAGCCGAAATTGTTCTGGTAATTTTCGATTTTCCAAAAATAATTGGTCCTAACATATATAATTAACCGCCCTGAAACCGAAAATCGTTTTTTTGACATTTTTGTTGTATGTCTGTCTGTCTGTATGTTTGCGATAATGACTGAATCGATTTATATGAAAATTGGAATATAAATTAAGTTCGTTGTAACTTAGAATTTAGGCTATATGGCATTCAAAATATTTTATTTAAGAGGGGGTTATAAGGGAGCTTGAATTAAATAAATCGAAATATCTCCCTTATTATTAATTTTCGTGAAAAATATTACATGACAAATGTTTCTTCAAAAATAATTTCCGATAAGCTTTATTCTATACAAAATTTTGATAGGACGATATTTAATGAGATAAATGATTTTCAAAATTAAAATAACAACGCCATCTAAGGCGGTGTAATGAAATGAAAAACAAATGACTTCATCTATAAGGGGCCTTGGACAACAACAATCGAAAGCTATGAAACATAGCCTACAGAGAATGTTTCTGTGTTTGTATGAAGTAATATGGGAAGCTAAAGTAACCGATTTGTATAATTAATTATTATTTCACCATTGGAAAGTGTAGTTTCTCTAGATGGACATAATGCTATAATGTTATTACAGTAACTTCTGAGTGAATCGAGGGCAGGTAAGATTAAAATAGCTTCTTATGCACAGAAAACTTGATAGGCTATTCTGTACATTCGTTTCCTCTATTTCCTAAAATAATTTTATGACCGAATGAGTGATCTCTGGATCAAAATGATCGCATTTCAATTTTCTAATACAATTTAAATTAAGTAACAGCAGCGGAGCGCACGGGTACGATACGGCTAGTATTATATAAAACTTCTCTTTTAAACTCTTGCAGTTGTTACAGCGTCATTAAATAACAGATTAAAAAAAAGTACAGTTTAAGGAAAAAGCTACATGGCTACCATATCTACGATTTTCTGTTTCCATATTTCTAGTCAGTACAATTGGACTAGGTCAACCACATAATAGGTGTGTATATGTAATTCGATACGGCCTCAAATTAAATTCAGATAAAGGGAATGAAGGGCTAAGGTAAGAAGAGGGAAAACAGACGGAAGGACTGCCACTGTTTTCACCGCAGAATTGCTTTATCTTTTCCGCTTTCTCTCCATCACAAAATTTTAACATCAAAAAGGGATCTGCAGCAGCTGTACAAGACACAACCGCAAATACTTGGCCACAAAGCTAAGGGTTTCAACAGGTCGGGGAAAACCCCCGGGCCTTTCCCCTGTGTCGTACCCCACCACTTGACCTCGGGTGGCTGAATGGTTTGGCTTCCATGAAGTGTGCCCGGTGCCACGGGCTCAGTGCATCCAAAACATTCTGGCACGGCTTGTACGCACGACTAACCACATTGATTATTATCATTAATTCGACGTAAAAAACGAATTCCGTTTTGAGAGAAATTTAATTTAATTTGCTCTGAAATTTTATTATAAAAAGACGCATACTGCATACCAGTGGCGTAGCGTCAATGTAAGCTAAAAAGCTTAGCTTCCCCAGTTAATAATAATTTCATAATAAACCTGCAGTTTATGCAGAAAATTATTTATTAATTTTAATAGAATATATATTTACGCGTTAAATATTGTGATGCGGCAGCTCAGGATTATTTGTGATGCAGCAGTAAACAAGAAGCCTGCACACACCAGCTTCCAAGCAGACCGGTTTCTTCTGTGTAATCCACCCCGCAGATTTTCCATCCCTTTTAAACTACCCTAGTCGCAAGGCTGGAAAAGAAGCTAGCTTTAACATTTAAAATAAGTTGTTTCCGAGTTATCCCTATTCGTCAGTTGTGTTCAGTTGAAGTGTTAGTGTGCATTGTGGCTGATATAATAAACAATGAGCGAAATAACAGTTCCTGACACCAATTTACTTGAATTTTTTAGGACAATTGTATTATCAAGACTGACTTACGAACAAAAAGTGTGATTTAAAAAACAAATGACCGACTCCCTTGCTGTCAATGAAGGACACAACCAAAAGACAGACGCATACTTACGTAATGATACTAATATTGTGATTTCTCTAAGTATGACAGGGAGTGAGCTAATGTTATACGTATACGTGTCTATTTGTTAGAGATATGTGTAAACCGTGAAATCATATTTTACTACGTATCCTTTGAGGTCATGCCTTATTGGTGTTACGATGTTCCAACCAATCTTCGACTGCTGACTTGAAATTGACTACTATTTATTTTAAGACTGTATTTTTGTAATACGTTTTCTCATATTGCATGAAAGACAACTTGAGTTAGCTTCCCCTGCTCAAAATTTCATGCTACGCCATTGCTGCATACTAACACTATGTGAAAAATAAGAGGGAGAGACAAAAAGTAACCTCAATAATTGTACAGGGACATCATTTTATTTTTACTTAAATTTTTATTGTACCTGCGTTTCTAAATGTACTTGTCTCCCACCCCTTTCACTAATATCCTTGCTAACGTCAGTCACACAAACTTACGGCCGTGTTGCTAGCAGTGAAGTAAACAGTACAGAGTACAGTGTGTTTCAGAAATATGTTGCATTTTCTATAGAAGAAAGAGCTTATATTATTGAAGTTTATTTTCACATAAGTATGGTGTGCAGCATAACTGAATTTATCTGTGTGGACTGAGCACAAGTGAAGATTAGAGTTACCGAAAGTACGGCACCCTATAATATGGTACGGTACTTAACAGCATTATTTAAACAAGAGTTTTGTTTTACTGTTTGTAGGTATGAAGGACGATGATGGAAACTGGAATTACAATATAACCGAATGTGAACAACAGTTTTTTTTTTTCACAATTTCCTGATTATATCATTACGGAATATTTTCGTAGAAATGTCATTAATCTGGTAGATAAATTTAGAGCAACAGAGTGTACAGAAAGGAAGAAAAGTGTAAGATGGCCAACAAAGGTGACAGAAGATGCTGTAGAAGATGCTAGAGAAAGGATGCAGCGATGTAGTAATAAGTCGGTCAAGAAGTTAGCTGTATAAATTGGGGTTTCTTACGGAAGTGCTCACAAAATTCTCAAGAATAAATTAGGTTAGTAATATGCTGAATAAAATAGACATTACCTACATAATGAATATAACCTCCTGAAGACTTGAGTTTGTGAAAAAAAATTGTTACTATTCTACTGTTTTTTGATAAAATACTGTAAAGTAATGACTAAACTGAAAATCGTAATACTATATTTCCCTGTAACATAAATGGATACACTACTTTTCTCTCCTCCTATAGCTAATAAAATGATTTGTTTACATATTGCACTAGCAACTCCAAACTCCTGTAACGGAAGGGAGGTAACAGTGTTTCCGAGTATAGACAGGTTAATGTTAAAAATGTTAGTAAAAATAAAGTGATGTCCCTGTATATGTACAATAATGGCCGGTTTTTCCAAGTATTGTTAGAAAATTTAACGACTGTTAAACCCTAAACAGTTTGTTAATTAATAAAATTGTATGTTTTCAACGCCAGTTTGGTTTAACAGATTGTTAACAGTTTGTTAATTTTAAATGTACGATTTCGGGCAGTTAACTCGTTTAACAGTTAGTTAAATATGGCCGATGTCTCTCATATGTTCGAACAGAAGTTGCGAAATTAATATTTTGTCTCTCTGTAGGGAATGTTTAGCATATGACTAGTAATATAACATTTAAAAAATACTTTGGACTGTTTCAAAACATCAGTGTTATTTTATTTCTTTCTTATTTCGTATCCATAATAGCAATGAGGAAATATAACCTTACTTTGTATCATTTGTCAACTGTTTGTTTATGGAGCGTGGCCTACCATAACAGGTTGTCATTTTATGCAAGTTTCATGACTCAATCTATGATATAGAATTTAAAGATTAATTTTAACCAATCAAAAATTGTCTTACATGTGTAGAATCATTACCAACTGCTGTTGAGTAATTAAAATAGTGCTAACAGACGTTACAGTTAAGTGTTTGTTATCTTAAAATTATGTTGAAAAAATGTAAAATACTTTAACAAAGCGTTAAAAATAAACAGACTGTTAATTTAACATTCGTTAAGCAAAATTAAACATTACTTGGACAAACTGGCCATAAGACTACAAACACTTCATCATTTTTAACATAGTACAACAGTAACACTACGGCCTCCAGATATGGAGGGTTGCTGCGAATGTATTGAATAAGCAGTCGTGGACAGCTGATAAGGGTTGGTCCTCCAGCTTGGGGGTTGGGCGGAGGGCTAACAACCCAACACCGTAAAAAACAGCTTGTTACGAAACCTAACAATACCGGTTGTTCTGTATGGTTGTGAAACTTCGACTCTCACTTTGAGAGAGGAACAGAGATTAAGGGTATTTGAGAATAAGGTTCTTAGGAAAAAATTTGGGGCTAAGAAGGATGATGTTACAGGAGAATCGAGAAAGTTACACAATGCAGAGCTGCACGTATTGTATTCTTCACCTGACATAATTAGGAACATTAAATCCAGACGTTTGAGATGGGCAGGGCATGTAGCATGTATGGGCGAATTCAGAAATGCATATAGTGTGTTAGTTGGGAGGCCGGAGGGAAAAAGACCTTTGGGGAGGCCGAGACATAGATGGGAAGATAATATGGCGGGCTTATGTGAGGGCGGCAATAAACCTCCGTGTTCCTTAAAAGCCAGAAAGTAAGCATGTATTATTACTATTATTATTATCATTAATATTACTATTACTACTAGTACTACTACTACTACTATTTATTCACTTACAAAACCCTTTCAACATAGTATAACAGGAACACTTGCATTGAACGTACTGGGAACTATGTTGAAAAGTAATGAAGTGTTTGTAGTCTTATTGTACATATTCAATTATATACAGGGACATCATTTTATTTATACTTCAATTTTTATTGTATCTGAGTTTTTGAATGTACTTCACTCCCATCCCTTCTACTAACGAAGTTCCAACTGTCCTCCACACAGAACCAAGGCCGCAGTACTAAGTTACAGATTATAGTACGTTTCAGAAATATATTCGCGTTTTCCAGTGATGAAAACTTCCAATATTGAATCATATTTTCGCACAGGTACTGTCGTCCGTTTGCCTACGTCGCATACCGATTTCCCCCACCTGCTTCTGCTCGCTCCACTGTAAAGACTAGTGGCTGGGCTTTCATAGCTCTTTTCTGAAAACATTAATTTCTGTTAGGAATTAATTGGACGTCGACGTAATATTATGCAACTGTTTAAAATAACTTAAATAAAAGGGCCTCGTTAAGTAATTAACTATCACGTGATCCCCCCCCTTTCTACGATCCTGCGGCATAACCACTTGGACGGACAGTAGATAGCATGTCTGAGTAATTTTATCTGTGCGGGTCGCGCAGAAGTGAAGATTGAATTTACAGTACGTAAGGTACTCTTTTATAGAGTAGGTACAGAATTATTTCAATATGAGTTACTAAGTATGAAGGACGAAACTGGTAATTGGAATTAGATGCAATAGTCTATAGTGCGATAATATGCACAAAAGAACTGAAGCCTGTATCGAAATGAACGGCCACCATTTTCAAATAGTACATTATGCAATGAGCCTATAATGATAGTAATTAAGAAGCGACTATGGATGTTTATGAAACTCGCTTGCGCTCGTTTCATAATTTTCATACGAGCTTCTTAATTAGCATTATAGGCAAGTTTCATACGACCATGCTCGACCATATTTCTAACTTGAAATTATTCAGATGTATACATTTTATTTGTATCTGGCAAGATCGGAAGTGACCTTGTTCTAGGTCGTGAATTGTGAGATGTGCGCAGACGCGAAAGTATTGATTTTTTCCAGGAACAATAATGTCATTTACCTTGATGTAATCCTGTTAAACTTGATATAACCTTGATTATTGAATTCGACATTGAAAAACGAGATGACAAATTGAATTTATTCGAATATTATTTACAATTAACGCTAATTATTATAGTAACAGAACATAACCTTCTGGATTTCCAGCCTCCGTGACTTTTCGCTAAGTCTCTTTCGATTGCATATCCGAGAATAATCGATACTTACGGTTTTATAACGGTACAAAGCTGACTTGTCATTGGCTGAACACCTGTACGCTGAGTTGTCATTGGCTGAACACCTGTACTTTAATGAGTAGGTGTACTTTAATGACATGCATTAAAGGACTGCTACCAGGTGTATAATGACTACATTTCGGCATGGTCGAGCATGTTCTGTAGACAGTATAATATACACTGCATAATAAATACGTTCGCAAGGATAACTCAGTCCGTGAGTAAAAACACTTATTGTTAATACTGTACTGTATTTTGATTAACCAAAACCTAATGAAAATTATCACACTCAAAATCATGATATTTCCTAGTTTACGTAAATGGATGAACTACTTTTCTTCCCTCCTATACCTAGTAAAGTGATTTGTTTGTATTTTACGCCAGTATCATCGAACTCCAGTCGTGGAAGGAGGTAGCAAACGGTGTTTCCGGGTCTTAAATATTAATCCAAAGGTAGAGTCAGGTTAATATTGAAAATGTTAGTAAAAATAAAATGATATCCCTGTACAAGCAAACAGGCAGGCTTTCTTGGATCCCTCCAGGACTGAATCTATAAAACCCGGGCTGAATGGGTTCAGTCTTAAAAGTTAACTTGCTTTGTAGCGTCACCGGAATCCAAGCCTGACGGGAAGCAGTTACGGGCGTGAGTCTTGCCTGATTTGTGTCATTTGTCTTTCTGTGTGGCGCTGTATATGAGAAGGGAAGCAAGTCATGAAATAAACGGTAGAGTTACGTATGAACAAATAATTTGAAAATCTCAAGTAAGATATTAGCCCTTGTGTACGCCACGTCCAGCTGTCCACGCTAAGGAGCAAAAACGCAAGATTTCCCTACTTCGTCATGCTCTTCGCAAGACAGGCATAAGTAACCCGCATTATGAATGAGTCCGCTTATTGGCTGCGACAACCGCATTCGAGGGGACGTAATGACCTGTGGAGTGGGGGGGAGTCCCCGCGTGACATATTGGAGCAGGATAAAGCGCGGACAGGCACAAGACTGTGCTCAAAATTGGCAGGCCTACTGCCACAGTCTACTATATACAGTCGCGAAGCTCAATATGTAGTAAAATTGCAAACATGGGTAGTTGCCCACCACTAGGATCGCTACTATCGCCTCATCAACGCAGATCTCTCTCCTAGCAGACGATAAAATATGTTACACTTTCGTTGTCGTGTTCTTTTGGAAAAATTAACACCTTCCTTCCATTATTGAAATATTAAATGCATAAATGAAGTATATTAAATTCCACCATAAACTCGAAGATACCTGCAAGAAATAGGTTAATATTATTTTTGTTTGTGCAAAACGAACTGAAATTTACTATAATCGCTTCACTCATTCAAGATTATAGCGATAATTAACTATGAAACCAATAAATATTAATTTGCATTTCTCTTACAACAGTAATGCTGGAAATATGAATTAATGGAGTAACTTACGTGTACCGGTATTTGTAGTGTAGGCTTACGTAGTTAACAAAGTGGGATGAGGTTAAGCAATAATAATCACACCAGAATTGGAAATAAGACGTGATCAATAAATTTTATTGTAACAGACTTTTTCTACGTCTCTAGTAAAGTAACAAATAAAAATAAAAACAAAATTAACAGCTATAATTAAAAACATATCCTTTGAAAAAAAAAAGTAGGCCTAAGCAATAATAATCCCACCTGAATTGAAAATAAAACGTGATCAATAAATTTCATTAATACAAACTTAATTTTTCTACGTCTCTAGTAAAATGTTATTATTCCAATTATTGTATTTTAGACATTAACATTTTCATTACAACCAATAACAAACATTTCACAAGCATCAATGTGAAATACGCAACGAGCTAGCACTCGATGGAAATACGACACAATCCAAAGTCGACTGTGGACAGTCTATTCTTTCTAGTTGCTAACCGCTTGGAGCGCTTTATCACGAGATTTGCAAAAAATCACCTCAAGCTTCGCGACTGTATATAGTAGACTGTGCTACTGCTCAATAGTTCATCCAAATGCTATTCTATGCAAATCTAACACGCTATGAAAGTTTAATGACTTTAATAACTCACAAAGCTGTAAGTAAGATGTTAATGACTATTTCGTTTATATGACGTCATTCCATTTTCGACCAATGAAGTGTAATGAAATTTTGAATTCCAACCAATCACAGTCACACTTTGCTATAATTTTTGCAGCTAGATTTATCGCTATCAATTTATCGCATGGTCGTTCTTTTGTTTAGTCGTTGTCGCCAACTGTTTCCCCGTAAATTGATCATCATGAATACATTAAGATGCAACTACACGGTTAAACTTTTCTTTCAACTTTAAAGCAATGAATGCAAGATTGATATTTAATATCTATACTAATAATAAATCTGTAGCCGAAATTTTTCTGGTAATTTTCGATTTTCCTAAAATAATTGGCCCTAACATATATAATTAACCGCCCTGAAACCGAAAATCGCTTTTTTGAAATTTTTGTTTGTATGTCTGTCTGTCTGTCTGTCTGTCTGTCTGTCTGTCTGTCTGGATGTTTGTTACATTTTCACGCGATAATGGCTAAACCGATTTATATGAAAATTGGAATATAAATTAAGTTCGTTGTAACTTAGAATTTAGGTTATATGGCATTCAAAATGTTTTATTTAATAGAGGTGTTATAAGGGGGCTTGAATTAAATAAATCGAAATATCTCCCTTATTATTAATTATCGTGAAAAATATTACATAACAAAAGTTTCTTTAAAATTAATTTCCGATAAGTTTTATTATGGGTATATGCAACATTTTGATAGGACTGATATTTAATGAGGTAAATGATTTTCAAAATTACAATAACAACACCATCTAAGGCGGTGTAATGAAATAAAAAACAAATGACTTCGTCTGTAAGGGGCCTTGGAAACAACAATCGAAAGCTATGAAACATAGCCTTCAGAGAATGTTTCTGTGTTTGTATGAAGTAATATCGGAAGCTAAATTAACCGATTTGTATAATTAATTATTAGTTCACCATTGAAAAATGTAGTTTCTCTAGATGGACATAATGCTATAATGTTATTACAGTAACTTCTGAGTGAATCGAGGACAGGTAAGATTAAAATAGCTTCTTATGCACAGAAAACTGGATAGGCTATTCTGTACATTCGTTTCCTGTATTTCCTAAAATAATTTTTATGACCAAATGAGTGGTATCTGGATCAAATTGATCGCATTTTAATTTTTTTTAATACAATTTAAATTAAGTAACATAATAAACGAATTATCCTTCTATCAAACAGGAATGTTCCCTGGATCAAATGTCCTGTTTTAATTATGTAATTACTTTATATTTATTTCTAACGGATGCAGCGGAGCGCACGGGTACGGCTAGTTAATATATTTACGCAGTGAAGACGACGTTCAAAACGGTGCACCATGTAGACACAAAATTTTCATGCATCTTAATTGAACGTACCTTTTAAACTTGATTCTTTCAATATTCTTCCCAGATTGCACGTATTCGCGATTGGAATATTGAACTGTGTAGATGCAGCTTTAGTTCCGTTACACACTACAGCGAGAATGCGTTTGTCGAACTATAAAAATGCTTTCGTGTAGCACTGATTGTAACGGTCGAAATAAGGCACAGCTGACATTGGTCCTTCTCCCACAGGTAACATAACCTATAATTTGTAACATATAAAATTTGTATTTTGTGAATGAAATGAAACAATTAATAGAAAGTCAGATGTTGAAATTTATGTAACATCATCGCATATTAAACCCAAAGACCTTGCATAGTAATAATAAGGTCTTTTCATCAAACTGCCTTCCGTATGGCGTAATAAAATTCGTGTTTTAATTAAGCCTATCTATACAGAGATGGCTTCACTGTGTAGCAACATGTCTCACTGTGAATACATAAGCATTGGTATATGGCTGTCCTCACTGTTACTGTTAAATTAAATTATGATTTCAACAGATAATGAAAATGTATTTATGTTATAATATTAAGAGAAAAGTGCAGTACATGTAATTATAATTGTTAAACCTGTATATCGCTTTTCGCAATTGGCATTACTGAATAATAATATCGAATTTCTTTATTGCAGTAATCGATATTCATCTACGAGTATTTCAACTTCACAAAGTCTGAATAGGTCAAGTATTCGTTAATACACAATTATTAAAATTTTGTGATCGAATTTTAGGGCTATATTATTTACATTTTTATTTTATTCACGAAATAGTCCTAATAAATGTCACTCGAGATCTGAGATTACTACAGATAATTTTTGTAGTGAACAATGATTAACATTTTATCAAATAAGCACATACTCGTGCTCAGGGGGTATTCCACAATATTTTAAGATATGTATTCTATTAATTAACATAATAAAAAGTAAAAAGAGAAAAAAACAGATATTACAATAATTGAAACTTCATATTTTCTCCCTTTGATTTTTTAAAATAAGGAGCATTACTTACTTACTGGCTTTTAAGGAACCCGGAGGTTCATTGCCGCCCTCACATAAGCCCGCCATTGGTCCCTATCCTAAGCAAGATTAATCCAGTCCCTATCATCATATTCGACCTCCCTCAAATCCATTTTAATATTATCCTCCCATCTACGTCTCGGCCTCCCTAAAGGTCTTTTTCCTTCCGACACTCTACATGCATTTCTGGATTCGCCCATACGTGCTACATGCCCTGCTCATCTCAAACGTCAGGATTTAATGTTCCTAATTAGGTCAGGTGAAGAATACAATGTGTGCAATTCTGTGTTGTGTAACTTTCTCCATTCTCCTGTAACGCCATCCCTCTTAGCCCCAAATATTTTCCTAAGCACCTTATTCTCAAACACCCTTAACCTATGTTCCTCTCTCAAAGTGAGAGAAAATAAGGAGCATTACTAAATTGAAGGTTTGGTAATTTAGCTGTTGCAAATCAAGCTTTCAGGAATAACTCCCTGTAAAGTTAATTTGAATAATTTCGACGGAAAAATTGTTCCGGGGCCGGGTATCGAACCCGGGACCTTTGGTTAAACGTACCAACGCTCTCCCAACTGAGCTACCCGGGAACTCTACCCGACACCGATGCAATTTTTCCCTCTATATCCACAGACCTCAAAATGGGCTGACAACCGTCAAGCAACCAACATTGAGTGCACACTAACTCTGTGTGACTTAAATTGTGGTTTTCTGTTAACGAACAGTGATGTGTATTATGCAAATCAAGCTTTCAGGAATAACTCCCTTTAAAGTTAATTTGAATAATTTCGAGGGAAAAATTGTTCCAGGGCCGGGTATCGAACCCGGGACCTTTGGTTAAACGTACCACAGAGAGTCACACATTTATTAATTTATTTGTAAATAGGATTTCAGGGAAGATGCTTAGCTATGACCAGTGATCTTTATTAATTCTTGTTCTTGAATGTCAATGCGAGTCACATTTGAAACTGCTGTGCATCGACTGGATAAATTGTTTGTGTTCGTAATTTGAAGTAGTTTGCATGATATGTATTATCAATTTCTGTATATCACAACTGGTTGAATTGTTTATGCCTTAAATTTAATTAACCTGCTTGTTTTGTATTATACAACTGATGAATGATCGTTTTCGTTTGTAAATTTAATAATCTGATTGGCTATGTATTCTATACTTTTAGTAGAGCCATCGATGTAGCTCAGTCGGCAGACTCGCTGGGCTGCTGATCCGGAGCTGCGTTCGGGCTTGGGTTGGATCCCCCTTTGGTCTTTGGTTTCTTCCGAGGTTTTCCACAGCCGTGGGACTGAAGCCGGATGTTCTATGGCGAGTCCTCGGCATCAACTCCTTTGATTTGATTACCCCCCTTTGATTTGATTATCTGGTTGGGTTTTTCCGAGGTTTTCCCCAACCAAAAGGCAAATGCCGGGTAATATTTTGGCGAATCCTCGGACCTCACCTCATCTCACTACATCTCTCCAAAATATTGTAAAAAATTGCACAAAATTGTAAAAATTGTAGAAAATTACTAAATTGTAAAACTGTAAAAATTTGTAAAAATTGTAATTGTAATATTGTAAAATTTTGACTTGTTCCACATCTTAAAGCTTCATTGCCCATGTAAGATCTATGGAATAAATGAATGAATGAATGGTTTGTAATTTTCTGTTTTTTGACGTCCAGACCAGTGCAGTTTGAAATGTTGGCAAACAAAGAAACAAATGCTAGGGAAGCGATAAAATTAAACAAATGCTAGGGACGCGATAAAATTAAACAAATGCTAGGGAAGCGATAAAAGTGAACAAATGCTAGGGACGTGATAAAATTGAGCGATAAGCAGCCATGATTGGTTGAAAGACGTCCTTTCGTACCGTTCTATTGGTCAAAAGTAGTGTGACGTAGTAAACGTGTAATAGTCATGCAAAAAAAAACAGTTAGGCCCTATGAGTTCAAGATAATTCTTCTGCTGTATGGATTGCTCTTGGCCTGTTCCAACTCAAAGAATCTTCCTTGCGACAGATAAATAACTATACAGCAGAATGAACTACTGTCTTGTGTAATCGATGATAGGCAATGCAAGAAGCTGCATTGCCGACAAATCGTTATAGGCCACGCATGCTCGCACGCGACAGTCACCGCTGATTCTCATTTGCACGCCTTTGTACTGGTGTCAGTACATCTCTTCGCCCAATCTGTCACAACTCCCCGAGCGGTTCGTAGATCCTCTGCTTCGCGATAATGACATGTGGGGACGCTTTTGTCATCACCACGGTTACAGGAAAAAAATCATCACTTCTTACAAATCACTACGCTTCAGGGAGTCGCGTACCTTCAGAAATGCTGAATGTATCTTTCCCTTACGTGACGAATTATAATAATACAAATCAAATAAGAGTTTATTCCTTGTTTCGAGGAAATTGTGATATATGTAATTTTAACACATTCTCGCCGGCTATCAAGTGGGAGCTTAAAGAGGGTAATAATATTCTTCAGCCTCGAGGTATCTCCCTGAATTAGCACTGTCAAGATATGTCCTTTGGAAGTGCGTGCGCTGTTCTGTGATTTCAACAGAGACATCTATATTAGCATTATAATATGTTTCAGGATTTCCAAGTCGTGGCAAATACGCGAAGAATCTTCTATTTTTCTTTTTTATTCCTTCGCCTTCCTCCTCCTTTTCTCCCTTTACTTACCTTCTCTTTTTTGCCTTCATCTTCTTATCCCCCATACACACGTATCGATATGACAGTGAAATTTGCAGACGAAATAATGAAAGGGGCGTCACTGTCTTCCCACGTATGTAGGCTACATTTTGAACTGAATTTGTCTCAGGTTTGTACGATTTTCTTAATGTTTTATTTTACAGCATGAATCTAGTTTAATTTCTCATTTCAATAATCTAAAATAAAAACAAAGTAATTGGAAGGAGTTCTATTTCAGAACAGTAGCGGCCGGTGACCGAAATCCTCGGTGAGGCCAGCTGCAACTAGTTTAAGAGCCTCCGATAGGAAATGTTTTTCCATCTCAAAAATTGTTTTTAGACTTTAATGTACTTAATATCAAACAAATGTATTATATTGTAGTAATAAAATTCATACATAAAAATCGAAATAATTTTGAATTGTATTCTCAAAGTTATGAAACAAAAGGTATGAATTCTTTAAGATTCTTTGAACCAAAATACAACACTATTACAGTATTTAATCATAGTAGTAATTTAGGCCCAAGAATATATAACAAATTTATGTTTAAATATCCTAATCTTGTCAATTCTAATAGTTCTAGTATTAAATTAAAAAAGTTATGTATGGATTTTATAAAAATTGAAAAATTGTAAATTTAAATTAATATATTCTACAAATTAAGCTTTCAGGAATAACTCCCTGTAAAGTTAATTTGAATAATTTCGAGGGAAAAATTGTTCCGGGGCCGGGTATCGAACCCGGGACCTGTGGTTAAACGGACCAACGCTCTCCCACTGAGCTACCCGGGAACTCTACCCAACACGGATCCAATTTTTCCCTCTATATCCACAGACCTCAAAGTGGCTTGACAACCGTCAAGCAACCAACATTTGAGTGCACACTAACTCTGTGTGACTTTAAATTGTGGTTTTCTGTTACGTACAGTGGCGTGTATTATGCAAATTAAGCTTTCAGGAATAACTCCCTGTAAAGTTAATTTGAATAATTTCCCTCGAAATTATTAATATATTCTAATTGCATAGTAGACATAAGACAAACTGTATTGTATACTTCTTAATTTCAATTCAGGAATCCATCCCTGAGCACGAGTTCTACTCTTCCAGGGGCGAGCTAAAGTTTTTCTGTATATATTATATTTTATGTTACAATTATTAGCAAAATAAATAACTTAGTACTGTTATATTATTAATGCCATTATTACTGTATTATAATGCCTATTATTATTATTATTATTATTATTATTATTATTATTATTATTAATGAAAAATAATATCACTCACCAAATAAGTCGTTATGCTGTGAGTTTGTTTCAGTGATTTTTTTTAGTGTGATAAAGCAATCCATATTATGCTCAGCTGAAGAAGTATTTCTTGAAATTCCCCTGGAAATATTTTTCAGATTGCTGAAGCTCTCAGTAGACACACTGTTCCTCCTTTCTCTCTTTCTTTCTTTCTTTCTTTCTTTCTTTCTTTCTTTCTTTCTTTCTTTCTTTCTTTCTTTCTTTCTTTCCTTTGACAGAAACAAACAAGGCTTGTTTTTTTAGTTTATTTTGCACCACATTATCACTTAACCATTTATGTTGCCCATATCAGGATGCAATAGAAACTCGCGTTTTAAGATTATCTGTCAGAAAAAAATTGTCAGCGATGGCATAAGTACCTATCTCGGGAGGCTATCTCTTTATTTAAAACTTCCTTTCTTTCAAAATAATTTGTTCTCGAAAAAGGACATTCTAACGATGAATTAACTACATCATCATCATTATTTCTCGCATCTAATTTGTGTTTATATTTTCCCGAAACATATAAGAACATTGGACCAGACTCATTACTGTACAACACCCTCGCTTAAGTCATAAACTGAGACATAAGGGAAGAGAACAGTGTGGATCTCTGCCTGCCGAAGAGCGGGAATGTTTATGTTATTTATGACCTATTTAGGAAGACAAGCCATCACAAGACTGCTATACCAACTCCATTCCACCCTTGAGGCCGGGCCATGGATGGGAGGAGTGAAAACTGACCAGGCCACGAGGCCATACGAATTGTGCCTCAGCTACGTTTCAAGCGCAAGTCCGCGAAAACACACGAAATGCAGAAGCCAGACCCGGCACGAGCGATCCTGGTCTCAGGAACACATTTTACTGCAAAACAGGTTTATTACATGACAAGCCAGACCCGGCACGAGCGATCCTGGCCTCAGGAACAAATTTTACTGCAAAACAGGTCTATATATATCACAAAGTTTTCAAATACTTCTACAGCGATATATGCTTCATTCAAATAACTATAAAAACACAAAATTTGATTTCAGTTAAGCCAAGTGACTGAGGCCTGGCCTCACTTGCCTCAGTCAATCAGCCGCCACTGTTTCAGAGTCTCAAACTGTTAGATATCTTGGCCTCACCCTTTATACCAAACTAATATAGCAGTGTCACATTTCTGAAATAGTTAAAATATACAGATATCGTATCTATAGACTGAACCACATAATGTCACACAAATCAGCACTAGCAACACAATATAAGCGGATAATAGACTATATACTTCATTAATCAGACCCATCTGGCAATATAGCTGTTCAATTTGGAGTTCTGCTTCTCACAGTCAAATTAAACCATCCAAAATCGCTCTCTTAGATTAATAACAGGCGCACCCCGGGATGTGCGAAACATTGCATTCTGGTTTAGGATTTCAGGAGGTGAAAACAACCCTCCGCAATTGCTACAGAAGATTACACAGTTCTTTCGATGACCATGAAAATCCTCTAATGCAGGGTTGGGCAGAATTATGCACTCTGTGTTTGCACGGTGTACTACGAGAGGAGTGAGCTTATAGCGTGCACGAAAACCGGTTTATTCAAGTTGCGGTACATACTTATGTTTCAAAAGAAAATGTTATTCTACCAAACTAAATAAGAACACAAAGTAATGAAACACTTCCTTAAACATAAAACAAAACATGTCTGTTGCATATTAATTCATATTACTCAATTTCTCAAGATTTGGAGAAACTGTATTAGCACAAGCTATGCGAAGGACTGCCGTTAAAAGCCCATCATTTCTCGTTTGAGATTTGTTTATTTTTGTAATAGAAAATAACTGTTCACATCTATAAGTGGAACCAAATAAACACAAAACTTTCGCACACAGCTTATGCAGATTGGGAAAGCGTCCTCTTGGGAATCCGTCATAAAACTGCGTAAGACTCGACCTTGAATCATATTTCGCTCGCATCTCTCAATCACATCGCAGGTCAATCAATTCACACTATAATGAAGGGGGGGGGGCGTTATCAATAATCAGTTGGAATCAGAACATGTAGCAAAAATACGCAAATCCATTTCCAGGCAATCTAAATCGTGGAACCTTGATGTAAATTCCTCTAATAGACCGGATAGAATACATGCGTACATTTCGAAATTTTCATTGTTCAAAATTCTATGCGCTTAGATAAGGATGGGAAATGATATATTTCGCCCTTTTGCATTTGACGTATCCATAACAGCAATTTCTCCTTAAAAGCTGCAATTCTATCTGCAAATTGTGTATTAAGAATTTCTTTTCCCTGAAGTCCTAAGTTTAGCTCATTTAAAAGCTGTAAGCTCTGTTATAGCTGCTGGCACACTACAGCGCTCGCACTTGGAATTCCCCGTGCGCTCGGAGGGCAAATGCACTCAAACGCCCATCGCTGCTCTAATCCGACAAATTCCAGGAAATCACCCACCTGCTCCGCCGTTTCGAAGATTAAAAAGGAAAAGACACACAGATTTAATATCGTAAAACTGTTGTAAAATTGTTTTAATGTCGGGACCATCACAGGTTGGCTCTCTGTCCTCTTCTTTGAATTATTTCCATCATGTTTGTTTCAACATGTGAAGATCCTGAAGGAACAATAGATGTTAATTCTTTTGGTCTTTTGATCAGCACTACTGTAGCACAATGCTGAAGACAAATCGAACAAATACAAGTCAAAGAATATGCCAGGAAGTTAAATTTATACGGGCTATTCCATCTCAAATCGACCGAACTACGGAGAAAATTGACCTTGCAATTTTTAAATACAATGAAACTTTTTCTGTCCGTTGACAATTGTGATACAATGCTTTGTGCAAAGTTTGAGGCATCAGAACTTCATAGTGTTTAAATTAAAAATATTTAAAGTTATCGTATTTTCATAAAATTAGCAAATTTAAACTGTTGTGGCTCCGAAACCCTTCCACCCAATGATCAAAATCATGGTTTATTTTGATGCTGAGAAATTAAAGTTTCTATTGACATGTAACCAGTTTTTCTTACTTTTATGGAAATGGAGAAATTTAGATTTTTCTTCATTAAGACGCCTTTGCCCACGAAAAGATATTTTTAAAATATATGGTTAGATTCCGCATTGAAAGCACAAATAAACACATATTTTTTACTGGTGCACCGTTGATATGAAAGTATTGAAAATATCAAATAAAGAAAATAAACAGTACGCGCATGAACTAACCAGCTACTGTGAGACGGGAGCTAGCCGAGGAAAGCAAGGCCAGGAGACATAAACACGTGATATTTCATCTAGTAGCGCATTTCTGGACTAGCTTTATCACAGGTTTTCATAAACACAGGAGTAAAATGACGCCCGACGCTCGCTTATCTTCAGCTCTCGGCCAGTGCTTTCTGTACTGCCCCGTTCAAGTCTAGGCATGTGAAAATAATTTATTTAATACCCTCGAAACTTACTGCCGAGCCACTAAGCAAACAATGCCCAATCCCTCTTTATAATGCCAGGTTTTTCTCAATATTTTTTAAATTTTTACAAATAGACAAAAAGCCGAAAGTAAGTAAAATCAGATTATCTGTCTCTCTGTATACAATAAAAATAAGTATTACTTCTTATCATAACCTACCAAATATCAGCTTCAAAATGAGCTCCCGTTCAATGTTCTGCAGTAAATGGTTCCAGAGTTCTGAGCGCTGAAAGAGGCTTGTTTTTATAAAATACGCTAAATTTGTCGCTCAATAGTACGAAAAACGTTTGACTTTCGATAGTATATTTTTGAAAATGCACTGTCCTCAGCACCTTGTATAAATAGGGAAAAAATTAGAGTATTAAAAAAATGCGAGGTTTTTTACTGATCGATTTCATATGGAATAGCGCATACTTCCCTCTCGGTATCTGAACTGAAGACCTGACAGCCACAAGACGCTACCACCAGCTTCACAACAGATCAAGCTGTATGTATTCATCTCTCATTTAGATACAGAGTCATATGCGAAGACTTCAACCGAATTATAGCGTCACTACTAACTGTTGGTGGAACTACCTTGGTATGTGACGTCTATTATATGGCATTCTTGTGACAGCCCGTTTATTTGGCACAAACTCAAAACTCTCGCCTCTAGCTACGGTGTGCTACTTAAGTTATAGAATGTGTAACACGGACAGACCATGGGGGCGTAGCTCAGATGGTAGAGCGCTCGCTTAGCATGCGAGAGGTACCGGGATCGATACCCGGCGCCTCCAGTGTTGTATTTTGTTTTACAATAAATACTGTATTTATTGTGCAAGGTGATTTTTTAAAAACATAATACTGTAGAACAGATATTTCAATACGACAAACTAGAATCTACAGTAACATGTTTTCATATGACGATATATAGAGTTATTCAAAAGTAAGTTACATTTTGAAATAGATATAACATTTTTTTTTTTTAAATTGACGTATACATAAAATGGTGAAACTTTTTTTTGTACCGAACAATGGGATTTATTCATTTATCACACTCATTTGTAAAACATTCTTTTGAGAAGATTAACTCCATATGTAGATGAAATTATTGAGGATCATCAGTGTAGTTTTAGGCGTAATAGATCTACTATTGACCAGATATTGTGTATTCGACAGATAATGGAGAAAACATGGGAGTATAAGGGTACAGTGCATCAGTTATTCATAGATTTCAAAAAGGCATATGACTCGGTTAAGAGAGAAGTTTTATATGATATTCTTATTGAATTTGGTATTCCCAAGAAACTAGTTCGATTAATTAAAATGTGTCTCAGTGAAACGTACAGCAGAGTTCGTATAGGTCAGTTTCTGTCAGATGCGTTTCCAATTCTCTGTGGACTAAAGCAAGGAGATGCACTATCACCTTTACTTTTTAACTTTGCTCTAGAGTATGCCATTAGGAAAGTTCAGGATAACAGAGAGGGTTTGGAATTGAACGGGTTACATCAGCTGCTTGTCTATGCGGATGGCATGAATATGTTAGGAGAAAATCCACAAACGATTAGGGAAAACACGGGAATTTTACTTGAAGCAAGTAAAGAGATAGGTTTGGAAGTAAATCCCGAAAAGACAAAGTATATGATTATGTCTCGTGACGAGAATATTGTACGAAATGGAAATATAAAAATTGGAAATTTATCTTTTGAAGAGGTGGAGAAGTTCAAATATCTTAGAGCAACAGTAACAAATATAAATGATACTCGGGAGGAAATTAAACAAAGAATAAATACGGAAAAAGCGTGTTAATATTCGGTTGAGAAGCTTTTATCATCCAGTCTGCTGTCAAAAATTCTGAAAGTTAGAATTTATAAAACAGTTATATTACCGGTTGTTCTGTATGGTTGTGAGACTTGGACTCTCACTTTGAGAGAGAAACAGAGATTAGGAGTGTTTGAGAATAAGGTTCTTAGGAAAATATTTGGGGCTAAGAGGGATGAAGTTACAGGAGAATGGAGAAAGTTACACAACGCAGAACTGAACGCATTGTATTCTTCACCTGACATAATTAGGAACATTAAATCCAGACGTTTGAGAAGGGCAGGGCATGTAGCACGAATGGGTAAATCCAGAAATGCATATAGAGTGTTAGTTGGGAGGCCGGAGGGAATAAGATCTTTGGGGAGGTCGAGTCGTAGATGGGAGGATAATATTAAAATGGATTTGAGGGAGGTGGGATATGATGGTAGGGATTTGATTAATCTTGCTCAGGATAGGGACTGATGGCGGGCTTATGTGAGGGCGGCAATGAACCTCCGGGTTCCTTAAAAGCCATTTGTAAGTAAGTAAGTATTATTATTATTATTATTATTATTATTATTATTATTATTATTATTTTGTGGAAGTTCAAGCACTAAAATAAAAAATTGTGAGTGCATTCATTTGATTATAACTGTTGAAATAGCTACCGCTGTGAAGTAACGGTGGTTTACTAAATCCGTAAGTTTAAACCCCTCATCTCTCCACTCCCCCCGCCTTCTAACATAGGGTCTTCTCTCTTACACTCCACTTTGATAGAGAATGTGTGGAGGGAACTCATTAACGCACCGAGTGCACCAATCCGCGGTTATGAGCCGAAGTTGGACAAAAAAGAGTTGGATATTCGAAATGTACGGGCGCAAAACCTTGCCGGGAGGCGGATGTAAGAGGGCAGAATTCAATAGACTTCCTCAACCATGGTCGCTTAGAGTAAAAACAATGGACAAGTTCCTTGAAATTTATTATAAAATCCGTGCATTAGCATTCTTCATTCAACAGTGCTTTATGTACAGGATTTCCATGATACCAATAAAGTTCTTGAAACATTTAATTAGCTTACCATTTTTTATACCTGTAACATCTTAGAATTTCGAAATATCTTGTTGAAATTAACATTTTTATTTTGTTATAGTTGAACCTTTACTTTGGTATTGCCAGTATAGGGAATTAAAAACAAACACTGAAAATACCTCAGTTTTGTAGTGTGGAGTAGTAGAAACTCGATGTGATCACTGGGAGAGCTGTGGTCGCACCCAACTCGCCCTAAATAGGTTCCTTACTTATATAGGAAAATCATCTTACTTGAAGGAAGAAGGCGGCCATATTTCGTCGTTGTGAAGTTATTTGAGGTGGAGTGGGAGAATGATTGCAATGTCGCCAACTGTGGCAACAATTCAAATTATCTTACACACCTAACCTAACCTAACCTAACCTAACCTAACGTGCTACATGGCTATTGTAACATTCCTCACTTTTGGCACACCTGTTGTAACATTCCTCACAGTTTCATTTCTTTTTCCGATATTGGCATCTCTGCTACACCTATAAAATATCGTCTGCTGGAATTCTGAGTCATCTAGTGGAAGTGAAGTGAAACTGCGATTCTGTTAATTACGTTTCCGAAGTTGTTTCTGTGTTATCTGCAAGAATTATTGTGTCATTGTAGTGATAATTGCATTTATACAGGGTGTATCTAAATTGGTGTAAAATATTTCGGGGATGTGTTCGTAACACAGAAACATTACAAAAGGTTCATATGAGCATTGGTCTCAAAATAATTTATTTCAGAGTTACAAGACAAAATTTAATGTTACAAAAATTGCTCGAAGTGGCTTCCTCCTGCTTCGATGTATCCCCTAAACCTGCGTTACATGCTCTGGCGCGCTCTGTTGAAAATTCCTGGAGTGTTTCGTATTTCGTGAAATCCAGTTTGGATACGCTCTCAGAATATCAACATTAAGTACAGGAGTCGCATAAACCAGGGACTTCAATGTCCCCAGACGAAGAAATCCATTGGATTCAAATCACGCGATCGAGCAGGCCATGCAATGAATCCCCTTCGACCAATACATCTTTGGGGAAATCGATCATTAAAAAAAATTACGAACTATCAGACTGAAATGAGCTGGAGCAGCATGGTGTTAAAAGACATTCGTTGGATGACTTCCAGAGGCACATCATCAATTAAATGATGCAAATCATTTCGTTCTGTTCACTCACAGAATACATTTTCTTCTGATTTCTTTGCTCTACAAAATACAAACAAACAAAAAACCACCAAACAATCGGCGGTCAATGAAGGGACAAATCCTTTAATAACTTCCTAACGAATGGTTTTCAGACCTATGTTCTTATTAACTTTTTTTAATTGCTTTGATGTTAGTAACACGTCCCCGAAATATTTGGCACCAATTTAGATACACCCTGTATTATACAATAAAAATTTAAATGTGTCGTGGCTGAGATAAAAGTGTTCTAAATTGATTTCCAGCTCCACAATGCCAGTGATAAACGTGTGAATATTCGTTACGAGTCCGTTGGAAGTGGCCGTAGGAAACTAAAACTTGACCTTCTTATGTATAAATATTTTCAGGTATTGTAGCGTATAAAAATCCGTTCCCTTTTTATCAGTAATAATGTAAAGGTATCCCCTTCAGAAATCATTAATTAAGAACTATTCGAGGAATATCAATGACAGAATATACAATACAGAAATTAGAGCAAGTAGTGACAGTCAAGATATTACTATAATACAGAAGATATAGTGCACAAGAAACATAGCAGAATGAAGGAAAATCGACTAGTGAGAAGAGGTAAAGAAGATCGGCACTTAGATGGGAACAAAGGAATAGAAATGCCACCTAAAAGATGGAAGGAGAGTGGGTGCACTTCATCAGATAAAGAACTTGAACTGGGGAACAAACAGGATGCATATCCTAAGACAGTAGAAGAAGAAGAAGAAGAAGAAGAAGAAGAAGAAGAAGAAGAAGAAGAAGAAGAAGAAGAATGAAACATGCCATCCATCCATTGTTCTGCCTAAACACCGTTTTCCTGAAGGGATATAATTTAGTAGCCTACTCGTATTTGGCGTATTTAAAAATGACTTTATTTTGGCCTTGTAATTACTTCTCGTTAGTGAAATTGAAGTTCGATTCCCCATCGAGCATGTAGTAAGGTTGAGCTTTTTTTTTTTTTTGCATGATCTATTTCAGAATTTCAACATCAGCATCAGTTCAGCATTTGTAAAAAGACTATTTGGAAAGTATGTGGATTCAGTTTATCCTTCAGAATAAAGAGTTAGTGCACAACTACATGGAAATTAAGTGTGAATTAATTAACTTATCAATTAATCACAGACTATTGAGATTTTTGTACGCTAGGAGTCACGGTTTTCTAATACTACATTATCTTTATAGTACGTCTAATTATAGCTATATCTTGTTACTATGGTAACTTTGCGGTACTCGTATGGAAAAATGAATCTAACAATGTTTTATGCGAGATCGTGCGTATTTGCTTGTTTTCCGCACAGAACCAATACGCGGTAAGTGTGAAATACCACATTCAGTATTCCCAACGTAACACACATAACAATTTCCCTCTTCTTACCGCTTAAGCGCGACATTCATTTTACTGCTTTAGGCTTTTAACATATTATTTTTAGAGACGTTTAACATAGTAATAATTATAAATTGGAAACTTACCACTGCAATTTCACCTAAATTGCAATGTTAATTATTGTTTTTAAACATTTGCAAAAATTAAGTAAAGTCTACTACTCCACGAAACTTATTGCATTCCTGATACAAGTAACATTAAGGAAGCCGTGAAAAAATCAACAAGATTCCAGATGCGGATGTTATTACTGCAATATGTTATATAAATAATATTGTTAAAATATTAAAATGAAAAATAAATCATTACATAACCTTACCGTTTCTTTTAAGTTCGCATTTATAGACTGGGGGGGGGGAAGACAGACGTATATCACGGCCTGCTGGAGTATAGTAAACACAGAAAACATTTTATAGCAACAAGTTGAAGAAAGATATTTTGGTTTTCCGAAGTTGCCATCATTAAACAGAAACCAACGTGGAGATTTCATTGTAACTAATTAGAAATTCGTCTTTCAGGTATGTAATAAACGATCTTCGCACAAAATAATGTACGATACACGAGCGGTATGTTTGTTTTCATGTTCTCGGAAATTAAAAAAGCTCAACTACGTTTCGCTTTTTCAGTCTTTTCCTCGACCATGAAAACGTCAACATACCGCTCTTGTAACGTATATTACTATTAACTGTATGCGTACAGCAAAGAAGAACTTTCTAACCAATAATGTGTTATGAAAAACAGCAGTTCCCATGCAGGTGTGCCAAAAATAACAATGCAGTATAGCCTATAGAAATAAATCCACCCTTAAAAATATGTTTTTTTTTTTATTTTACATAAGGCGATTTTGTTTAGTTTCCAGGTCTTCATGTCACCTATTATTTTTAATGTATTAGGTATCGGTATTTTTACTCCCTCTGTTCCAAAACATAATATAGAAAGATGTCATTTAATCTGTTCCAAAATATGGTATACATTTGTTAAAGTTCTCAGTAATATCACAGTCTACTATATACAGTCACGAAGCTTGGAATGAGTTTTTGCATTTCTCGCGATAGTTGCTAGCCGCTTGGAGCGCTGAGAGTACTAGGAACAATGGACTGTGTCACTGCCATCGTTATCTAATACAGACCGTAAGGCAGACCATGTGACTCGCTTAACCCGATCACGAAGGGCGGCGTTTCAACCATTTAAATTAATTGAAATGCATGAAGAGTAACATATGTTTCTCTAAAATGTAGTGTAATTGCATTAATAAAATTTAAAACAATGATTAGGAGACACTTCAGATATAATTCCTTGCGAGTTAAGGGGGCCCCCTGGGATCATTTAAGATGCGAAAGAGAGCGTGGTGTGCAGAAAGCAAAGAGTAGCTACAGCATTTATCCTTCCCGAGAAAAACTGCAAACATGACATGATGAGTCTTTCCACGGTAAAAGATTCCAGACCTAAACGATCCCCCCATTCGGATGTCCGGGGTGGAGGTGCTGGAGAAGGACACATTATGAAGCAACCCATCAAAATGAAGCTGTGTCGCAAACAGTGTGTCAAGAAAGAATAATGCTGAAGCTCATCAGAAAGAGAAAAAGGAATTGGTTGGGTCACTGGCTAAGAAGAAACTGTCTACTGAAGGATGCACTGGAAGGAATGTTGAACGGGAGAAGAGTTCGGGGCAGAAGAAGACATCAGATGATTAAGATATGTGGATCATATGCGGAGACTAAGAGGAAGGCAGAAAATAATAATAATAATAATAATAATAATAATAATAATAATAGTAATAATAATAATAATAATAATAATAATAATAATAATAATGATTTATTTTAGCTGGCAGAGTTAAGGCCTTAAGACCTTCTCTTCCACTCAACCAGCAAAAAATATACATACATATGTATCAACTTACAAAGAATTCAACAATTTGATTTAGATAAGAGTTACATGTATACAATGTATGTATGTATTTATTTACACTGCAAGTGGGCAAGCACCCGGTGGCAGTGGTATATATAATATAAACAATACACAATAAAATTTAAAATACACAATACAATAAGAATACACAATACAATTTCACACAATAATCACAATTAATAATAAAACATAAATAAAACACCTAATTTTACAATACAACCTACATATGCATAGGCCCTACATAAATTTCAATAGTCTTTCACTTTACTCTCATCTCACTCACTGTATTGGCACTATGACGCATTTCACTGACACTTTAGGACACATTTCACTGACACTATAAAACACATTTCATTGACGCTACAAATTATCACTGATCGGAACTATTCACTGCACTGTAAAACCATAACTTCACTGACTCACCTCGCTTCACTGATACAACAGTTCAAATAAGTCATAATTACACCCTTATGCATACTTATAAACAGAACTACATTTAAGCTAAACATTTCTAGTCTAAGGCCCTCTTACACGCTATTTTTAAATAATTTACAATTCAAACCAAGGAAGTAATTCGTCAGGCTAAATAAATACATGTCACCTTAAAAATTAAATATTAAATATCACCTGACTTTTAATTTGCACTTTATACACAACTTTTTAAGTTATTCCTGAATCTCCTTAAGGAAAGACAGCCCTCAAAGACCTCTGCAGGTAGGTCATTCCAATCATTTATAGTTCTATTTAAAAATGAGAATTTACCTACATCCGTTTTCTGTTTCCTACATTTACAAGAGTTATTTACGAATTAAACAACAAAATACTATGAACTATTAATTAAACACTGAAATACAAACTATATAGTAGAATTAAGCTAAAATATATAGAATGTTAATATATTTCAAATAATGTTAGATAATAGAAAGAGATTACTGTATTATGAGACAATTTTGAAAATACAGAACTATTAGGATGCATGTCTAAAGGAAGGAGTAACAATGTAGACAGTCATAGTTTAAGTCAGTATGATTGGAGTGAAATGCTAAGAAGGTTATCTTTTAAGCTGTTTTTAAAAGTGTTTATTGTCTTGCAGCCCCTAATACTTTGTGACAGGGAATTCCATTGTCGCGAGGTGGATACTGTAAAAGATGATGAATAACGAGATGTTCTATGAAGAGGTATACTTAGCGTGTAACAGATAAGTGATCTGGTATTTACGTCGTGGTTAGAGTATAGATAAGAGAAACGAGACTTAAGGTAATTTGGTGTTGAGGTGTGCAGAATTCGAAAGAGTTAAGACAAAGTGTGTAAAGTTCTGCGTTCTTTAAGTCGGAGCCACGAAAGACTTGCGAAGGACGGTGATACGTGATCATATCGTCGGATGTTGCACACGTATCTGACGCACATATTCTGAACTCGCTGTAACTTGACTGACAGTTCAGAACTTAGGTCACTTAACAAAACGTCACAATAATCGAAGTGCGGCATTACTAGGGTTTGTATTAGGGTAAGTTTTAGTTGCTGGGGCAAGAAGTTTCTTAAGCGACTCTAACAGTGAATGGAAGAACAGATTTTTTTTATCGTTTCTTTAACCACTTCCCTGATTAACCCGAATTAACTCGGGTTGCTAACTTGTGTCAAAATTTATTAACCCGAGTTAACTCGTTTGAGTCCCATTTTCGCTGCTAAGGATTATATCCCGAATATATACGTTTCCATTCTTTCATTAACCTTTTCCTCAATAAATGGCTACAGAAGTTAGTGATATTGCTATATCTGGTGGTGTGTTTTGTACTTCTTCCTTGCAAGTGGAATTCTATGCTCATATAGCATTCACACACAGTAGTGAGTAGATGCTAGTTAGTTTTGGCGGTTTCTGTTTGTGTTTAGTGTTTTTTGTGCTGTTTTGTGTAAAGATGGATCAAGTTAGTGATTCCGAAACTTTTGATCAGGAATATATTCCTGTAGAAGATTAGGAAATGAAACATCGGTATCAGAAGACGAAGTTATAGACCAACAAACAAATTCAGATCAGTTGATGTCGCGTCTTTTCGACAGTGGTTTGAATAGAAGACATCTGGCACCATTTCTTCTGCACCTCCGGGGTCCCCATTCCCTGAAATTTTAACATTGTTTCTGATAACGATAATTCTCAATTTTTAAAATTATTCTTTAATAATGACGCCATCTACATTATATTCGAGGAGACGATTCGGCATGCTAATAAATGTTCACAGAATGCTGAAAATAATTCGTGGCGGCCTACTACAGACTCTGAAATACGTGTACTTTTCGGCATAGTGATACTGCAGAACATTATTCACAAACCTGAAGAACAGATGTACTGGTACAAATATTCAATGACTGCTACACCATTCTTCCCAAAACGCTCTCATATAGGAGAGCAGATACTACTGTCCGGAAACAATGTGCCACTGTGCGTAATACCCTGCTTTCGAGTCTATCACACGACAAGCAACATTTAACGCCTTGATAACAGCACTGGTATTGTACCTCATAAATTAATCCATAAAAAACATAAGTTGGTAAATAGTTGAGGAGAAAATCAAAGTGGGACAACTACCAGAGCTGGAAGAGGTAACTCTGGATAATAATTCAGGTATGGATGTATGTCTATTTCATAGTGATTTTTTAGGTATGTAAGAAAATTAGTGATGTACAGTGATTCTGCAATATTAAATGACGTCTTCACGAAAATAAAAAATATGACACTTTTTGAATAATTTCGAGGGAAAAATTGTTCTGGGGCCGGGTATCGAACCCGGGACCTTTGGTTTAACGTACCAACGCTCTACCAACTGAGCTACCCGGGAACTCTACCCGACACCGATCCAATTTTTCCCTCTATATCCACAGACCTCAAAGTGGGCTGACAACAGTCAAGCAACCAACATTTGAGTGCACACTAGCTCTGTGTGACTTTAAATTGTGGTTTTCTGTTACGTACAGTGACGTGTATTATGCAAATTAAGCTTTCAGGAATAACTCCCTGTAAAGTTAATTTAAATAATTTCGAGGGAAAAATTGTTCCGGGGCCGGGTATCGAACCCGGAACCTTTGATTGAACGTACCAACGCTCTCCCACTGAGCTACCCGGAAACGGTGTCGGGTAGAGTTCCCGGGTAGCTCAGTGGGAGAGCGTTGGTACGTTTAACCAAAGGTCCCGGGTTCGATACCCGGCCCCGGAACAATTTTTCCCTCGAAATTATTCAAATTAACTTTACAGGGAGTTATTCCTGAAAGCTTAATTTGCAGGACACTTTTTGTCACAAAACTGGTAAAATATATAGTAAGGGAAGAGGTTAACTTGAAAATTCCAATTTAGATTATTATCGAAAAAGAAGCCAAGATTTTTTACGACAGATGAATAAGGGATTAAAGTAAATAGGAAAGATTGGAGAAAGCTAGGTTTGCAGTGAAAGACCTGGGCAAAACACTTATGTATCGGGAATCGAACTCGCGACCTTTCAGCTTGCAGCTTTACGCCTAAACCGCAACGCTACCGAGCACGTTCATTCTTGTTAGTTAACATATTTGACAAAGGAAGGTCATGGAAAGAAAGAAGAACTGTGCCAAGTTCAAAGTTAGAAATCGTATGGGAATATTCGCCATGGCTTGAGGTAATTTGTGCTCGGAATGTTTTCAGGCACTCGTTCTTGTGGGTAAAACCATAGCCCACTTCTGCGTCTATCATTCTCTGCACCAACAGTATATTTTGCAAGGAAAGTATATTTCCAACATAATTAATTTTAGAAGCAGTTTTCCTGGCTTGGAAGGGGAAGAAGGAAGAAGACGGAATGGGTAGACTGTACGAAGAGAAAAATAAAAGGGCGAGTATAAAAAAGACGTGGTAGAGGGAGTTAGGGGGTGACTGAGTTTTGAGGGTTGTGAGCTGATTCTATTGAAGCGAGCAGGGAGTAAAAATAGGAGCAGAAACAGAAGGGTGGTCGGTAGTATGGGGTCGTGTGGTTCGAAGTGGGGTAGTTGGGGGGGTTTGCGGGTGGAATAAAGCAAGAGATGGGGATGATTTAGCCCTGAGGCCATAAATGAACGTTTGATGATATTCCAAACTCAATTTACATATTTATTATATAGTATACCGCATAGTGAAGTCGCGAAAAGAAACGGACAGTTGGAACTGTGTGCTCTATCTTGTGGATATTTTAACAATTACAGAAAATTTGTTTTATGCCTACAGTAAGGAAAGTTGGCGTTGTTCCCGCAGCAAAGCAGCTATTGCCAGAATGAACGCAAGCAAACAATGTAAAGGTAACATCTGTTTTTATCTATTACACAAAATTTCTTGAATAATATTTGCTCCGAAATACTTTTTATTTTGATTGTAGAAAATTAAAACATCTCCTCGAAATGATTAATGCTTTAGGTCATTTTAAGTAATTTCGAATATAAAAACTGCCAGAAGGATATCATTCTCAGTTCACAGGAAACGCAAAACATAACCGTTTAGTCTGCTGAATATGTACCTTTTCTCATTTTTTTTTTATCTGCAAACATTAAAATAAAATCTTCCTCGCTTAGAGCTACGTAAAACATATCATAATATTCCTCGCATAACAATAATGTTGACATCATGCACAATAAATTGTTGAGAAGCGGAAAGACAGGGAACTGGATGTCATTTGCAAAATTGTAGCTAAAAAATTTGCATCTAAAATCATCAATGCAACCTTTGCAAGACTGTCTACAAACATAATGCAGTGCACACAAAATGGACACACTGAAAAATAGCTTTTGAAATTAAACTTGATGTAGGCTTAGAAGAAAACTATAGAATATTAAATCGAATCCCATATAAATAATTTGTATTTCTCGACTGTCTGGTAGTTCGCGGGTTGAAACACTGCTGAGGTGGTTGAAGTTTGAAGGTAATTATGTCCTTAATATGACTTATTTCGGGAGAAAATTAATGCTGTACGTCCAGTGTCTAGATTTACAGTACCTGATAGAGGTTGCAAGCAAATGTTGTCGTCATTTCTGCAGTTGAAGCTCTGTAAAATAAATTACTATAGTCGCGATGCTGTTATTCCCGGCGTGACTCCTCCTCTTTGCTTACGTCTTAGAAAGTGAAGGCTCTATAAAGTCTAGATAGTAGTATCGTTCGCCATTTTTGTTCTTTTGTTGCCGAGCTACCATACGAGGAATCTATTTAAACATTATCATGTCGCAGCTCCTATGAAAATAAATCAAACGCACTGTAATTGAGCAAATAATTGAGCGGCAAATAACATCTTCGTGTGTTTTCTGCGAACGCCAACGAAAGAGCCAAAATGGCGGGCGATTATATTAAGTATTTATCGAGCCTTAATAAAGGAATAACGTCTTCATCAGCGAATCACAAGACGCACACGTTTAAATGTAGCCGACCTGCAACGCGATTGGCTGCCGGAAATTAGAGCGACGGGACTATACTATAGTCGCAACGCTGTTATTCCCGGCGTGACTCCTCCTCTTTGCTTACGTCGTAGGAAGTGAAGGCTCTATAAAGTCTAGGTAGGTAGTATCGTTCGCCATTTTTGTTCTTTCGTTGCCGAGCTACCAGACGAGGAATCTATTTGCCGCACCGTTAAACATTATCATGTCGTAGCTCCTATGATAATAAATCAAACGCACTGTAATTCAGCAAATAATTGAGCGGCAAATAACGTCCTCGTGTGCTTTCTGCGAACGCTAACGAAAGAGCCAAAATGGCGGGCGATTATATTAAGTATTTATTGAGCCTTAAGAAATGAATAATGTCTTCATCAAAGAATCACAAGACGCACACGTTTAAATGTAGCCGACCTGCAACGTGATTGGCTGCCGGAAATTAGAGCAACGGGCCTATACTAACAATAATAGCGGAAACTATCTAAAATGTTGCGACACCAACACTAACTCACTCTGGTGGCACGAAGTTAACACTAAATTCCCGCCCTGATCAGCTGATGTTATACAATGTGAAGGTGATATAATAATTACAGATTTCTTATGTTAACTCTACTGCTATCAAGGTTTTTCACAACTTACCACTACCAAGGTGGGTAATACAATAATTGCCTCAATCAAAATATCACATCAATCTTCGTAAAGCATTTCCAATATAAACAATTTATGTATTATTGATTTTAGACTTATAAAAAAAATGTAAAAACATAAAATAATCGTCCTATTTTTAAAAACACAGGGTGGTTCAAAAGTCCTGTTCCAATTTGTTGAAAATGTATACCAAAATTAATAAACTTTAGATTTGTTACTGGTAACATTATAGGGTAACATATACTGTTAATTTAAATTTGCCTCTCTTCCATTTCAACACAAACTTCTTAATGCTACATAATTTTGACTTGGTGGAAAACAAATTTACAAGCAATGAAAGTCACAGTACTTAAATAATATAAATCGAATTTCAGTTCAGTTATTGAAAATTAAATATTAGAATATCATATATACAACCATGAGCAACTCAAAAACATTTGTCTATAAGAGAATAAAATAAAATAAAAAACAATTTCTAAAAGTAAATAAATAAAAATATGAAAATAATACATCACCACCGGCGTAGCTCAGCCCTCTTAGGAGCTTGCCTGCCGACCCGGAGTTGCGCTGGGGCATGGGTTCGATTCCCGCTTGGGATGATTATCTGGTTCGGTTTTTTTCCGAGGTTTTCCCCAACCGTAAAAAGTATGTCAGGTAATCTATGGCGAATCCTCGGCCTCATCTCGCCAAATACCATTTCGCTATGACCAATCCCATCGACGCTAAATAACCTAATAGTCGATACAACATCGTTAAATAACCAAGTAAAAAAAAGGATCTAATCTTAGTTATTTCTTGAAATTCAAATACTGTATTCGAATACCACATATGCTACAATGAGCATCTGGAGAAAAAAGGCTAAACTAATAATTATTTCTAACAAAATCACTTTCAGAAAAAACTTAACACATAGAAATAAAAATAAAAAATTGCGAACAAAAGATCTGACAATATAAATAACAATATAGAATTGGTATAAATAATACAAAATGAAATAATTTGGAGGCAGAGAAATATAGACATGAAGAAAATTAAGCAACAGATTGAATATATTCATTTATTTATTTATTTATTTATTTATTTATTTACTTATTTACTTATTTATTTATTTATTTATTTATTTATTTATTTATTTAATAATTCCTATGCTACTTCGCAGCAGCTACGTGTAATTTTTTATTCATTTCAAGGAGGACAAAATCTTTATTTTAGGTATATTATTTCAATGGGGAAAAAGTTAGTAGAAAGAAAATGTGGTGAGATTTGAAACAAAATAACTGAAAACCGTGACCATAGTACAGTATTATATTACAATATTGTACGCAATTTTAACTATTAATAAATAAGAATACCTAGTACAGAACAAAGTATTAAAACTCCGATATTTTTTTTATAATAAATTGTGATGTCTAATTAATCACAATTTCTACAGCCAATGACAGATGTTTATCCATAAGTTTACATGACACAAGTCCATAGTACTTATTTATATCCTCTACTTTCCAAGAAACCAAAGTATAATGGATCATGTTATTCACGATCAAATGATCTGGCCGAATCTCATGTGTACTAATACTTTTCTTCTGTATTTTAATTTCGTTTTGAAAATCATATTTTCTGCCAATGAGATAATTATTTCAAAACCTGCGGTATCGAAATAATTACCATGACAAAAAAACATTCGTTAAGCCGAATTAAATTACCGAAAAAAAATATATGAGCATTTGTAATAATACTGTTGACAGCTAAAAGTTTATGGTAATAATCCATTGCTACACAGATTTTTTTATTATTATTTGTGTCTCTTTCTCCTTCTTTGTGGATGTGTGTATCCGCTGCCACCCGGAGGGGGGGGGTGTATGTGGTGAGTGTACTTTTAATAGGATAGGATGTTGTTCAATTTAAGCAAATAGCCCGAAAAAATTTGGGGAAATCCTTGCGATAAAAGCAATCTTTCTAGGTTCACACATCACTTTAAGGCATTTTTAGATTCAATGAAATGTCGATATTTTTCTCCACCGTGAAAAGCAAAGCTTTAGGCGAATTTAGGCTGTAACATCAATATAGCACATTTTGATCCAATAAAATTTACATAATTTGTAAATCAGTAAAGAATCTAGGTACAGTATTTATATGGATAAAAGTTTAAATTGGAACATTCAAGTTGCAGAAACCTGCAAAAAAGTATTCTCATTAATCCACTCGTTTAGACGATTGAAGAATTTTCTACCCTTTTCCATGAAAAAAATGTTAGTGCAAACACTCGCGATGCCCCACTTCGATTACTGTGATATTCTGTTTATTGACCTAAGCGTTACTTCGGCGCAGAGACTACAACGTGTTCATAATATGTGCGTCCGTTTCGTCTGCAATATTCGCTGGGCTGATCACGTAACACCATCCCTCCAAATGTTGTCCTGGCTCCGTCTAGAAGATCGTAGGAAAATCCACTGTCTTTCCCTTCTCTTTCACATATTGCATTTCTCCACTCCTGTCTATCTTGCGTCTCGTTTTCAAAATTTATCCATCCATCATAACCTAGACACACGATCACAACACTCCTCAATATTATGCATTCCCTCCCACCGAACATCCTCATATTCATCTTCTTTCACTGTGGCTGTTCCTCGACTTTGGAATTCCCTACCGAGTAATGTCAGGGACTGTCAGACATCAAACCAATTTAAGAATAGGCTAACGAAATATTTTTCTAACAATTCTTGTTAACAATAATAACTGTTTCAAGTTTCTCAATGTTTAATGGTTATATATATCACAGATAAATATCTAAATTATCTCATTATTATTATTATTATTATTATTATTATTATTATTATTATTATTATTATTATTATTATAACTATTTCTTACCAATGTTTATTATTGTCACACTAGCATTACTTATCCAACTTTCATTATTTACTTTCATGTTGTTTTATGGTCTAGATATTAATTTAATAACTATGTAAGGAATTGTATTCAATTAGAATTAGAGTCTGGCTGGGGGGAAGAGAAGCCCTACTGGCCTTAGCTCTGCCAGATTAAATAAATAGATTATTATTAATTTGCTACAATGTGTATGAAAAGCAAAGAACTTTTAAGACACTAAATTTTTTAATAATATTCACTCATACTCATACCTGCACAATATCTACAGGGTGTTTCCGAAGTGGTGTTACAAACTTTCAGGGATGATGGCGAAGGGTACATGTATCAATTTGAGATAAGGAACCATGGTCCGGAAATGACCGAGTCGAAAGATATAAGCAAAAATAGTTGTGTGGAAATGGAATTGTAATTTAGCACCACGTGCCCTCCTTCCCTTAACTTTTGGAACAGTCGTAGAAAAATGATATGGTTCGGATGTCTCCTACGTGGGTACTTGTCCCGATGTAATCTGTGAGCTTGTCTACTGTTCCCATTGGCTCATCCGTATTCGAAAATCAGGTCTGCTTATTCCGCTCTCGTGTACTCCTCCATTTCACTAGGACTGATCGACTGGACACTGCACCTTGTACACATACACTGCTGTCTACAGACGTGCATATCAGGACCGACCATGTCCGTTACACATTACGCCATCTGCATTGCTTTAGTGCAGTTTCCTGTCCCCATCTCTCAGACAGCGCACTGAATGGAATACTGTAAGTAGACAACGTAAACAACGTCAGATGAATACAGTATGTGTAAGATGTACAGATAAATACACATAAATAAAGTGTACAGAGAAATAAAATTATTTCATTTCCACAGAACTATTTTTGCTTGTAACTTTCGACTCGGTTATTTCCGGACCAGGGTTCCTTATTTCAAATTGATACATGTGCCCTTCGCCATCATCCCTGAAAGTTTGTAACACCACCTCGGAAACACCCTGTATAAGCTTAGTGATTTCATATATGCAGTAAATCTGGGTTCGCTTTCCGGAAGAAAAAAATGGAAAATTTGTTTTCCCTCTCACAGAAAAAGACTGTCTGTCCTTTGTCTTACTATTATCTTATGTTGACTAAAATGGTGGCCTTGCACCTCGCCATGATACCAGCATTGATTTGGCGTTCCACACTTATTAATGTCAAATTTTGGTTCATAATGTTCACACAGGAGGAGTTTCAAATGACCCGATACGTTGAAATGTATTATGTTGATAATGATTTACTGAAACTGTGCATATTAGTAAATAATTACCTTCCCCACAAACATTTCTGTGAATCAAACATATCAGAAACTACGTCAGTCTCCTTGTTAACGCATGTCCGCGCATGTATACTAACTTTAATACAACATCGATAATGAACATTTCTGTACACGAGGCCAAATTGTAATACGGTATAATTATGAATAATGTGTTTGTTTGATCATACCAAACGTAAACCAAAAATTAGCCCCTGGTTATTTTATAATAACAATGTTTTGCTTCGTAATGTCATTAATTAATTGAATGAAAATACAAAAAAAAATAATAATAATTTTTCCATAAGAAATATTTACGAAGTGTAAACAAATTTATTTTTAAAATCACTCGAAGAAGACAAAACGACGCCACTAACAACTTACAAATATTGATTTTCATTCGGAAAGTGTGTTATATTAGCTTTACTGCGAGCATAACATCTCTGTTTCATGTTCTTTTAAACTAGAGACCTTATTAAGGTAGAAGCAACGCTAAGACAAAGAGCGGTCATTTGAGAACGATTGGACCTCCCGTTCGTTTTTAGAGAAATCTTCGGATATCTGTGTCTTCGATGGCTTCTTGTAAGATTTCAGGTGAATGAAATTAAACAGTTAATAGAAAGTCAGATGTTCAAATTTATGTAACATCATCGCATATCAAACCCAAAGACATTTTATAGTAATATATACAAAGTCTTTGATCAAACTGCCTTCCGTATGGAGTAATAAAATTCGTGTTTTAATTATCTATAAAGAGATGGCTTCACTGTGTAGCAACATGTCTCGCTGTGAATACATAAGCATTGCTATACAATTCTTCATTTAATTAATGTATTAATCAGGTTGCTGTAATTATATTATAAAATTGTAAAGTATAACTATGATTTCAGCAGATAATGCAAGTGTATTTATGCTCGACCATGCCGAAATGTAGTAATTATACACTTGGTAGCAGCCCTTTAATGGACCTCATTAAAGTACACCTATTC